>NC_045447.1:49492129-49542483 GCF_002776525.5 Piliocolobus tephrosceles
TCACTTGGACTCGGGAAGGGGAACATCACACACTGGGGCCTATCATGGGGAGGGGGGAGGGGGGAGGGATTGCATTGGGGAGTTATACCTGATATAAATGATGAATTGATGGGTGCTGACGAGTTGATGGGTGCAGCACACCAACATGGCACATGTATACATATGTAACAAACCTGCATGTTATGCACCTGTACCCTAGAACTTAAAGTATAATACAAAAAAAAAAAAAAAAAATCTGAGCAACATGAAGGAGTGAGTGGTAGAAATCTATGGTAGAAATTTCAGCCAAAAATAAGAGTCAGTTTGAAGAGAATAATGTTGCAACATGTTGGGGTAATGTGATGAAAGTCACTATAGCTGTACCTGAGAAAGTAAGGCGATGAATAGTAAATGCATTCAAAGAGGTAAGGGGGGACCAGATTGTGTAGGTCTTACAAAATGGAAAGTAGCATAATATACCCCATGGTTTTAAAGGATACTATTGTTACTGGGGTGAAAAGGGACATATAAAGATTAGAATAGCATTGGGGGATGAGTTAGATGATCAATGAAATAATCCAGACAAGAATGACGATGATTGGATCATGGCTGTGGCAATAGAGAAATTAAGAGTTTGTTGTATTCTGTATATATTTTCAAGTTACAATGGATAGAATTTGTTGAGAGACTGCACATGGGATTCATGAGGAAGACAGGGATTCAAGATGACTCCGAGAATATTATGATAAGGGTAATTGAGATCTGTAAGACTTCAGAAGGTTTGTTTGAGGTAAATGGTTAGAAACTTGTTTGTTTATGTTAATTTTAAGAGCATCAGGAGGCATCTAAATGGATATATTGGGTAAGCAATGGATATGAACCTACAGTTCATACATAGAGATCTGAGATGGAGGTATATATTGGGTATTCATCAATTGATAGATGCATTATGTTCTGTGAGACTGAATAAGATCACAAATGGCCTGAATATCAGTAGAAAAGAAAAGAAATCCAAAGACCATATCCTGGTACACTCTAAATTCAAGAGATTGTTTTGATGAGGAAATGCAGTATGAAGATCCAAAAATATAGCAAGAAAATTAAGCAAGGTCGCTGTTTAAGAAGTAAAGTGTATAGAGTCTGAAAGTGTTTCAAAGATGAGTGAGAAATAATGTCAAATGTTGCTGATAGATCAGTAAGTTAAGGACAGAAAAATAATGAATTCTTTAGTAATCAAAATGAAGATTACCGGTGCACTTGATTAAAGCATTTTAACGTTTGTTTATACCTCATTTCTAAGTGGCAAATTTCCCAAAGCAAATCACATGTTTAAGCCCAGATCCAAAGGGTAAAGAAACTCCACCTTCCAATGAGAAAAAAAAAAAAAAAAAAAAAAAAATTCAACTTTATATGGCAAAAAGTAGGTATGCAGGAAAAATTATTTTTGCCATTCTTGCAAACAATTTAACATGACCTGAAATCCTATAGACGTTAAAAAGTTCATAAAATGACATTGTAGACATAATGCTCCATATCAGTCATTAGAGAAATGAATATTAAAACCACGTGAGATGCCAGTGCATGCCCTCTCAAGTGGGTTAGTACTAAAAAGAAAATGGCAAGTGTTGACAAGGATGTGGAGCATCTGTAACTCTTGGATATTGCTAGGGGAATGTGAAGTGGTACAGCCACTTGTGCAAGTAGTTGGTCAATTTCTTGTATAATTAAAGATGTGATTACTGTATAAGCCAGAAATTAAATTTACAGGTTTTTAGCCAAGAATAAGGAAAACACATTTATGTAAAACTTCTATGAGAATGTTCATAGGAGCTTTATTTATAATGATCCAAACTGTAAACAACCCAAATATTCATCACAAATTGTGAGCATATCCAAATTATGAATGATTAAGCAAATTATGGTATCTCCATTCAGTGGAATGGTACTTACTGATGAAAATCACTTAGTGTATGATACACTATAGAGCACGAGTATCAAATGTATTCTGAAAGTGAAAGAAACCAGACACATAAGATTACATATTTCATGATTTCATTTATTTGAAATTCTCAAAAAGACAAAACCATAACAAAATAAAGAAGATTAGTTGTTTCCTGTAGCCAGTAGGTAGGGCTAGCGAATTGACTGAAAAAAGATACGTTACCAAACTCTTTATGTTACTATTTATGTTACCAAATGATTTATTCCTCATTTAAAATGACCTTGGTCAAAAATGCATTGCATTGTGGATTTATAATGGGTGAAATTTATTATACAGAAACTGATAATATAACTGATCGAAATAAAATAAAAAATAGTAAAGGATGCTATGAGCAAGCTTATGTAATAACAATTTGGATAAAGCAGACAAAGTTCATGAAAAAAACACAACTTATCAAAACCAATTCAAAAAATAATAGAAAATGTGGTCATCAGCAAAGCCTAAGTCCTGTCCTCCTGTCCTCTCGCTCACCTCCCCGAACAGCATGAGCTTCACCACTTGCTCCACCTTCTCCACCAACTACCGATCCCTGGGCTCTGTCTGTGTGCCCAGCTATGGCACCCGGACAGCCAGCAGCACAGCCAGCGTCGATGCAGGCGAGGGCTCTGGTTCCAGGATCTCTGTGTCCCGCTCCACCAGCTTCCCAGGTGGCATGGAGTCTGGGGGCCCGGTCGTGGTGATGGCCAGGGGTCTGGCAGGAATGGGGAGGCATCCAGAACAAGAAGGAGACCATGCAAAGCTTGACCGACGGCCTGGCTTCCTACTTGGACAAAGTGAGGAGCCTGGAGATCAAGAACAGGAAGCTGGAGAGCAAAATCCGGGAGCACCTGGAAAAGAAGGGGCCTCAGGACTGAGAATGGAGCCATTACTTCAAGACCGTTTAGGACCTGAGGGCTCAGATCTTTGCAAATGCCATAGACAATGTCCGCATTGTAAAGCAGATCGACAATACCCCACCTGCTACTGATGGCTTTAGAGTCAAGTATGAGACAGAGCTGGTCATGCGCCAGTCTGTGGAGAACGACATCCGTGGGCTCGGCAAGGTCATTGATGACACCAATTTCACTCCGCTGCAGCTGGAGACAGAGATCGAGGCTCTCAGTGAGGAGCTGCTGTTTATGAAGAAGAACCATGACGAGGAAATAAAAGGCCTGCAAGCCCAGATTGCAGTTCTAGGTTAACTGTTGAGGCAGATGCCCCCAAATCTCAGCACCTCGCCAAGGTCATGGCAGACATCTGGGCCCAATATGACGAGCTGGCTCGCAAGAACCGAGAGGAGCTGGACAAGTACTGGTCTAGGCAGATTGAGGAGAGCACCACAGTGGTCACCACACAGTCCCCTGAGGTTGGACCTGCTGAGGTGATGTTCACGGAGCTGAGACGTACAGTCCAGTCCTTGGAGATCCACCTGGACTTGATGAGAAATCTGAAGGCCAGCTTGGAGAACAGCCTGAGGGAGGTGGAGGTCCACTATGCCCTACAGAAGGAACAGTTCAACGGGATCTTGCTGCACCTGGAGTCAGAGTTGGCACAGACCCGGGCAGAGGAGTAGCACCAGGCCTAGGAGTACCAGGTTATGCCGAACATCAAGGTCAACCTGGAGGCTGAGATCATTACCTGCTGGAAAATGGCGAAGACTTCAATCTTGTGATGCCCTGGACTGCAGAAACTCCATGCAAACCATACAAAACACCACCCTCCTGATAGTGAATGGCAAAGTGGCATCTGAGATCAACAACACCAAAGTTCTGAGACATTAAGTCGGAGAAGCAGGGTACTCTTTGGGGAGCAGGAGGCCAATGAAAAGTTCAGAGGTCATTGGATGTCAAAAAGAAAAAAAAAAAGCAAAGAAATAATAGAAAAATCTTAAAAATCCTGTAAGAAAACTGAATTCTAAATAACGCTTTCCAAAAACAACAAATTCCAATCTCAGATGGTTTGCAAGTAAATAAGTAAATTTGTACAAATAAGTATGGTAGAAATATCACTAAAATCGCATAAACTCAGAAAGAACTAACAAAGAGGAACACTTGCCAATTCATTTTAGGAGGACAGAATAATTTTCATATGAATATTTGACCCCCCCCAAAAAAAAACTAGATAACAAAGGAAAAATTGCCGAAAAATGTTTAAACAATTGCATGATTAAACCAACGAGTCCCGAACAAGTTATTAGCCATTCAAATCCAATGATATATAAAAACTATACTGCATCATGTATAGATAATACAATGTGTGACAATATCATATAAATGAAAAATGCAATATACTTGAACATCAACTCGTGATTCAATGCAATATGCAACTTAATAACAAGTATTTTTTTCAATAGGTGCAGAAACGTTTTTGATAAAATTCAACAAATGGGCATGACAAAAATTAAGTCTCAGCAAAATAAGCATGGACATGAACATTTTTAATCTGAAAAACCACATCAACAACAAAAACCTGTGCAACTAAAACATAAGTTATTAGAAAAATATTTAATGCTTTTCCTCTAAAATTGTGTAAAAGCCGTATGTGTCCAGTAACAATATTTTTGCTTGTCACAGACCAGAGTCCTAACTAATGCAAGAAGACAATATAAAGAAATAGACTATTAATGTAAGAAATGCATAAGGCTGACATTTATAAACAGCTAGCATAATTGTTTCATAGAAATCTAAATGATACATTATTAACAAACTAATTTAGAAAATTTGACCTGTACATAATGAATATACACTAGTCCACCACTTATTCATGGGAGATGCTTTCCAAGACCCCCAGTGAATGCCTGAAACTTTGTATAGTACTAAAACCTATATATACAATGCTTTTCCTATACAAATGTACCTATGATAAAGTTTAATGTATAAGTTAGGAAGAGTACTAGATTAACAACAATAATAATAGAACTCATAATAATACAAAACAATTATAACAATATGCCAACATCACTGCTTTTGCACTTTGGGGTCATTATTAAGTAAGATACAGGTTTCTGGAACATAAGCACTGTGATAGTGCAACAGTTAACAGATAACCAAGAAGGCTACTTAAGCGACCATGGGGTGGTGAGTGGCTTCTACAGCATGAATCTGCTGAACGCAGGGGGGGATTCACATCCCAGGCGGGAGGGAGCTGGATGACTTGAGAATTCATCACTCTACTCTGAACAGTGTGTAGTTTTAAACTTTTGAGTTGTTTGTCTGCAATCTTTCATTTAATATTTTCAGACAATGGTTGCCTGTGGGTTACTGAAACCTACAACCATGAAAAACATAACCATGGATAAGGGGAGACTACTTTAGAAATAACTCATTGTTATATTTTTTGAGACTTTTATACTGACAAATTTAATTCCAGGCTGGATTAGAAGTTGTTCGGATTTTGGGCATGTAAACCATCAGTTGATGTCCCATATGTTTATAGACTGGAAAAAAAAAGTCAGAAGTTCTGCTACCCTCTAGGAGTGCAGATTAACCATCATCCTCTTGGGACAGTCACAGGAAGGGTAATGAGAAACAATACATTTCAGATGGAAAAACAGAGTCCCAACAATATTTGTATGGGGTTACTTCTCTCAGAAATGAATTTGAGCATAATAAAGAAATGTTCTCTTCCTTCAAAACAAGGGCTATCTGGCTTTGGAATTGTTATGAACCAATGACATTGTCTGCCTCCCTTTCTTTCCCTTTCTGAATGCAGATGCTTACTGTAGTTATCCTTTGTCCTGTTGATGTGCATTGGCTGTGTGTAGGAAAATAATTTCTCTTTTCAGTCCATATTTCTCCATATTTAGATAAACCACATTTGTAACTTCTGTGCAGATGGTCATGAACTCTGACTTTGAGCCTGATGAGCTGATGGCATAAGAATGTGATGGTGCCTTCTTTGGGGGGAGGTAAGGAAAATATACATTTTGCATATGAAAAGGAGGAAAATGAATATTTGTCTCCATGAGTGTGGAAAGTGTTCTATTGCATTCTTTATAATTTTTGACTCTACTTTTTCAGTAATAGAATTATATAATACACTCATTACCATGTGAGATCTTTGCCTCTTTAACTTTGGACTTGGCCACATGACTTGCTTTGTTTATGGAATATGAGCTAAAGTGACACATTCAAGAAGAAACTTGAAGTTACATTTTGTGATTGAGCTCAGCCCTGCTTTCTTCCTTTTTGCTTTGGTAATTGGCATGTTCACAATAGGGCTGCCCTCTTTCCAGAGATAAAATTCTCTGGGAGCTATGCCAAGCACTACCTACAAAAGCTGCAAAGGCAGCAGTTATAGTTGAACTGCAGATGGTGACATGTGAATTGAGCAAGAAATGACCATAATTGTAACTAGCTAAGCTTTGGGGGTTATGTATTACAAAGCAATGCTGACAAGTACATAAATCTGCCTCACAAAATGAACCATTAAATATTATCTATTCTAAACTGAGTCAGACACTCTGAGAAACAGTTGAATATCGACAGAGAAAATAAAGCCTCTGGATATCCAGCTTCTTATAATTTACACGTATTCATTGAGTTTTAATTTTAACTAAGGAAGCATTCTGGGATATACAAATACAAATGTGATCCATTTCATGTCTTCAAATAATGTAAAATTTTAATGTGGTGAAAATTCAGAACTATAACTGCTGCAAGATGTGATTTTGTAGTTAAAACAATGGAAGCACAATTCTGGTATAAGAATACCAGGAAGTGAGGAGAAGACTACCTCCAAACTAACTATCAGGTGACTGACTATCAGGTGGTGATCTCATGAAATAAAGAGGGTTTAGGAAGTGCATGAGAAAAGGTAAGAAATGCTAAATGTGATGCATTTCCTTCTACTCTGTCGACTTAATTCCTTCCTTTGCTTTCTAACATTAAGCTTTACTTCCCTAATTTTTTGTTGTTTGCTTTTGCCTTAGTCAGGAAATTTGTTAGTAAGAAAAAGGAGACTGCTATCAGATGGAAAGAAATACTAAAAGCCGAATTGGGACTTAAACCCAAGTCTTCTATTGCCATTGAAAAATCATATTACACATGTCTTGAAATTCCACAGCAACTAAAACATAGAAAGTAGCTCCAAACTATTCATTTTACCTAAGCACAATTTTTTTTTCAGTTTAATAATTAGTAGGGAAAAGCAAAGATGCAAAAGAAACTAAAACCTGATTCAGAGAAAAGGTCTTTTCTTCTCAAGTTGCAAAAGTATATCAAATTAAAACTCTCCAAATTTTAAAAATAATTTATAAAAAATATAAATAGTTACATATTTATATAATGTATCAATATAACACTGGAAATATTTAATACTGTGAAATCTATGCCCATTTCAAACAATGATACCATGTGTAACTCAACTCTCAACATCTCAGCTGAGTGTATATATCAATTTTTAAAATCGCCAAAATCAGAACATGATTGCTTGCTTGAGTTAAACGAGTCCCTGGAATAAAATTGTGCTCAGTGTAATAACTTCTTCAGGTTTATTCAGATATGTCAGGGGTTGACAAGATAATTTACAGATTTGAAGAGTTAGAGGGTTTATTATAGACAATCCTTTACAGCCACATCTCATTAGAAGTTAGGAAACTGAAGACCAGGGAGATTAAATTACTTTCTCAGAGAGAGAGGTGATTAGTAATATAGCCAGGCTTCTATCTTCTAATGTCATTCTCTATTCACTATACCTCAAGTGTAGATATACAAACAGGCTAACTTTTACTTTCTCTTTTTTTTAAATTGTAAACCTGGTAGGTCAACTCCATCAGGTGGATGCTGACCAGGATGGCCCTGGGGAAGTTCTGTCTTTTCATATTGCTCTAAGAGTCACTAGGTCTGTGGCTATCCTGTTCCATCTCCAGGGTAGAAGATAATTCTCCCAAAATGCTTCTGTATTCCTCTGGAAAAAAAAAAAAAAAAGGATTGTGCTGTAGGAAAGCAATCTCAGAATCACCAAATGCATTTGAACTAAAATGTTTTGTGCCCATTTATTTAAAAACAACACAATTACAGATTGTAACTTCCCAAGAATATGTGTACACTTTTATATATGAGTCATTGGTGTGGTAAATACCAACTTAATGACCTTGGTTTTCTGAAGTGAAAGAAAATTTGGGGCTTTTTGGGAGTAATCAGGAATTGATATATTCAGAATATGGATATATGGCTATAGTATTCATCCTCCATCACTAGGCTGTGTCCTGGTCACTGTGATAACAAATGAAATAGTGTTAGTTTGGCACTTTAGTATTTTAGGAAACAAAAACCTCTTTCCTTTAGGGCAGAAGGGCTAACTGCAAGGATATAACAGTTTTGTAAGCTGATAAATAAATTAATTATAATTTATTTCTTTCAGGGTTGAACAATAAATCTACAATATGTTTGGTTACTCACATCTTTTTGTCATCCCCTCTGAACTAAGTATTAATTCTTTCCTACTCTCCTGACTCCTCCAATGTGTACTTCAGCTTCTCTCGGAGTCTTATTTTCTTCCTGCTTGTATAATTCTTTCTAGATTTGTTGCATTTCATATGTGAATTTTATACTCAGAGCCTCTTGAGAATCTGATGCTGACTGGAAAGTCACTATATATTGGGAAGATTTACTTCACCAGACACCTTAGTAAAAGAAGTGTATCAGTTCCCTAATCTGTCAATGGTAGTCTTTAGATAACAAGCTGATTTCTGGTTTTCAGTCCAATGTGGAAAGGATAACAAAGCCATGTGATATAAATCACGGCAACAGAAATATAATTATGATAATAATAATAGGTAAACTTTTCTAAGTGCTTAATATGTGTCAGGCACATTTCAAAGCACTTTGCATATATTTGCCTATTCAGTCTTGAAGTTCTGAAGAGTTTAGTTGTTTGTCCAAGAGAACATAAATACTAAGGCATTACTTTTGATTTTTTTAAGACAGGAACTTTAGACTTTGAACTACCATATATTTAGCACTCTCCTGAATTCACAGGGATATAAAACTAATTAAATCACTTCGAAAACTATTACGTGACATTTGCATGTACATTATAGGTAGTAATACAGTACTCTACTATAATATAGTACTCTACGACCTATGTTTGCCTTCCTAAATTGTGTAATGTCTGTGTCCATGCGACTGGGATTGTTTGGAACTTCTAATAGATAAAATGAATAACAACATTTGGAGACATAATTGCTCTCTCCTCAAGATTATCTTGTCATCTCTTTTCTATGTGCAGCAGCCCCACTTCTCTTATGGAATAATCCATTCACCACCAAATATGGTGGTTGTTATGGAGGTCACAGAACCACAGTAACAAGCTTGTGATTAATTCCTGAACAATCGTGTGACCTCTGGTTACAGATATTGAGCTAGGAATGGACATGAAGTCCAACTTGGACCAGTCAGAGCTTTTCCCTTTGATGTTATATATAAATAGTAGAGAAAAATATCTGTTATTCCTCGGAAGCAAGTATATTAAGATAGTGCAACCTGGAGCTCCCTCTAAGCACAACCTCACACAATGCTATTATGAGCAAAACCAAGCAACGTAACATCTCCCCAAGCAAGGACCCCCAAACCAGAAAGAAACCAAGGAAAAAAGGAAGGACTTAGAGAAGGCTAGTTTGCTGAGTACATGAGTTTGTTAAAACTTACATACAGGGCATTACTGGGTAGCAGCAGGACAACTCCAGTGATCTGTCCCACTACCTGCCTCTAAGTTGCTTTTAAGATAATTTTTCAGCTATTCGCCTACTGTGTGTAATGAAACTGTTTTTATTTTCGTATGTTCTCAAATATGTATTGGGATGTTTAGGTTTTTAGGGACACCTATTCCTCCTCTAGGCACCATGGCCTAGAGGGTACATTTCTCATAACTCACCATAAAAAAGAAGTGAGGCTATGGATTTGATAATTAGCTTGATTTAATTATTACATATTATACACCTATATCAAAACATCATAGAGTCACACAGGTATGTAAAATTATGAATTCTTAATTAAATAATATCAATAAAAAGAAAAATTAAAATAAATTTTAAAGTTCTTATAGGGAGGAAAAGTTGCTATGCAGTGTATAGAATAACATAATACCTTGGAAATCAAGAAAATGAAAGTTTAATTTTGTGCTACCAGCTTATCCTGTGAGCTATTTGATGCTTGCTCATTTTCAGTGATACAATCCATAATTCAAATTACAGAGTAAAGAATCATTAATTAATCCATTCTTTTATTTAGACACCTAGTTCAGTGTCCAATGTAGTAGTGAAAAACAGAATTCTATAAAAATAAGCTTTAAAATAAACTATTATAAAGAAATAATAACTAGTGTACATCAATCAGTTAAGTAATAATACATAAAAAATAGGAAAATGCATATGCACCTTTATTAGTTCTTCATTCAGGGATTTGTGAAGCATGAGTACAAAATAATGCAATATATAATATCCTGTTCTGGTCCTCAATGAAGCAAGCAAGTATTATTTTTTTCCCTCAAGCTATTGTTTTACCACAAGGTACAATCTTATCTAATTAGTGTTCATTACTATCTAAAAGTCAATAACTATCCAAGGAACTGGGACTAAGAGAATCCTCAGATTCATTTCTAGAGAACATAATCAATGAATGCAAAGATGGGAATTTGAGAATTCATCTTTCTGGCAAATAAAATTTTATCACATGTAACTCATCCACCACAAGCTTGTATAGCTAAGCCCTTGACAGATTAAAAGTTTATTGTCAAAAATTGATTGGGTCTGTTTTGAAAATTTAATCTAAATCATCTCTTAATTTGATTTTAGAAATATTTGTTTTTGTTACATTTTTTCTTAATTTCATCCTATGGCACATTTAGTTCCCAGCTGTATTTTTCAGAGTGTCATTAATCACTATAGAATAGAATACGTTAGGCCTGATCTTAAGTTAGAATGAACGAACTATATTTATTTCTTTTTAAATATGTTAACCCTTTTATATTAATAGGAAATGGGTTTTGTTGCAAAATTACGTTAACAAATTCAGTGTTACAATATGAAATCAATGAACATTAACTGAAAATCTTGATCTCAGACACGCTGTAGCATTTGGAATTTTATTTCGACAAATCTCTTACTTGTAAAAATCTAGAGGTAAACCATTGATTACCAATGTCAGTGGCTTTCTTATTTAAATGAACAGTGAAAAAATATTCAGCCATTATTTACACAGAGCTTTCTGTCAATTAAACCATTTGCTAACTTGTTTCCTTTGAAATGTGTTTCACATTTACTCCTATGCTTAAATGTTTGCCATAAATCCTTTCTTATTCATGGTAATTGAGGTTACCTCTCTTTTTGCTTTCTTGACATCAATACCAATCGATATTGCAACTCTTGATCATTTATATTGATGAATAATAACACAGGCAATCTAAACCAGTGGAAAATATCATATATGGTACTTTGGAAGACAGTCCCCACAACAATTTTCTTATGGATGCTACTTTACACAGGTGATTAAATAAATTAAGCTGCAATCCTGTGACACAGAACAGTAATATATACTATTAAAGCAGACATGTCTCTTTGATTAGGACAACTATTATAAAATTAAAATGGCTTGTATATTAAATACTTTTACAAAATAAAGCATTGAAAAATGTCATTCACATATGACAAACCTTGGCATAACACATAAACTTCTGAAAATCCATGGTGCAATGGAAAGAGGATATCATTTAGACCACTGAACATCTTGACATTTGCAATAGTGCTTTGTCATTCCTGTGAACTTCTAGGGAAAAGTCATATTCTATGTATCGACTCACTCCTAAATGTTCTCCTTTGGTGTCATGGATTTCATGAAACATCAGCATGACATACATAATCCTCTGCTATAAAATAACTCTTTTTATTTTACTAAAACTTGACACTCTCAGCAGGTCTGCAATTAGGAAGGAATACAGAAATGATGTTTATGTAAGTGTATCTGATTGTATCTCTAACATACATATGACAGGTTATAAAAATTATAAGAATGATTTAAAAAATTACGAAATTTTGTTATTTTTAACAGTACTGCACTGAACATTCCTATAGGTAAATATTTTTGTATGCACTTTTTTCTTAAAGTAACTATCTAAAGATTAATTAGATGGATCAGATAACACAGATATTTTTAAACCTGTCTGTAATTATTATGTTCTTTTAATCCACTGGCTGTCTGGACATAAATAATTGGAATCTATCCTGACATATGGATAAACTGGCCCCTAGTGTTCTGTCAAAATAAGATTTTTGAGTTATTTTTAAATGCACAACAAGTTATTGTTGACCATAATCACCCTGATGTAATGATTATGCGTTATATGCCTATATCAAAATATTGCATGTATTTCATAAATACATATACCTACTATGTACACATAATTTTTAAATACGATTTTTGAGACTATAGAATTTAAGATGTTGGCAAAATTATTAAATTAATTCAACCGTGAGGGTAGCTAGTGAGCTGATTATCTTTTCCCAGTTAATATCTCTCTAATTTATTACATACTTTGTTTAACTGCTGAGCCTCTGTAGTTGTTTGAAATATTAATAAATTAATCATGTTGTTATTAATTCTATTTTGTACAGAGAATGTATATAAAATATCAAGGTATTTAAAATTAAGTTCTCTTAAAATTATACTAGAATTTGTCATTTGCCCACTTTGCATTTTGATTAACCTTCTATAAGTAACTCAGAGGCTTAAGTTTTTGAGGATGGATTTACAGGATTCAAAATTACTTTACAACATATTAATTAGAGTATAAATTAGCATTATCATTTCTGATAGCTTAAAAATATATATGCCAACTGACCCATTAATTTAATCTTTAGATAGTGATTTTAAGAAAAAAAGTACACACAAAAATATTTACCTATAAGAATGTTCATTACAGTACTGTTAAAAATAGGAAAATTTTAAGGAAAAAGTTCAACCAAAAAGAGTAGGTTTAAATAAATTATGACCCAAGGGACTATTTTTCAATGATAAAAGGTAAAACTGTATATTCTATGAACTTGAATATATAAGCACATTTTATATTTAATATTTTGTAATAATTCTAAAAAAGTAATTTTTGAAACTCTATAAATATTATGAACTGGTTTAATATAAAATTTGAATATATAAATATTGGAATGTTTACTAATGTAAAGAGGAATAATTTCTAGAAGATATGTCTCATTTTAATTATCTAATTTTTCTATCATAATTATGATTTGTTCACCATGGAATTATGCCATATCTGCATTTAAATTGTACAAATTTACTAGAACTAACTTACTCTTCAGAGACGATGGTTTTCACATGCCTATCACAGTGAAGCATCTTACCAATGTTGACTTGCTAAATCTATCAGCCCTGATACCCCCTTTATCATTGGAATGCTAGTTATATGAAGTAACATATCCTGAGGTCTGGAGAGTTTGATGCAATTATCCAGGAAAAGAATAAAAGAAGTGTTGGGTCAGTGAGGTGGTAAGGAAGATGATTCTTTGAGCAGTTGGAAGCATACAACTGTAGCACATTAAACAAGGCAAGAAGCAGGAAAACATTTATAAAGTGCTCGATTATACAGGGCTACAGAAACTAACTGAATAAATTCAGATTTCATCCAAAAAGGAACTCAGAACTTCTAAAAGATTGTCAACAAGGAAACAAAACCAAGCTGCGTTAATTGACTTCTCTGTAGTGAACAAATTTGGAAATCAAGACATGTACAGTAGGAGTCATGTCTTGTAGTACAAGTAGAAGATGATATTAGGTCAGAGAAAAAAATAAAAATACATACATAAATATAAAAATATTAGGTTAGAGGAATTGGAAGCCATGGTGATTTAAATGCATAACTGAATTTTAAGATATATATATATATATAGAAAGAATAAACACAATGATAGATATCTTAATTTTAGTATTTTGATAATATTTTAAAGTTTATATATTCAAAAGATCGTGGTTCAATTAAATGTCAATAAAAAAGAGCATTCATTGTCAGAATCCTTGAGTTCATAATTTTGTATTAGGGTTGAAGACATATTTTACTTTATAATTCATTTATTAAGAATTTACTAATAAATAACCCTAGGAACATAGAAGCAGTAATCTGGTAAATTCAAAGCTTCATGATATTTTCTCAAATAATGAGTTGCATGTTTTAATTCATTAGGTCTATTGGTATGTGAGATTGTGCATTTAATGCAGACAATTTCTGCTGTATAATGAAGGTATTTGTATTCATTTAACTTTCCTACTTCAAAAGGTAGATTGATGACTTTTTCAATGTGATTATCATTTAATTTTTCTTCCACATCTGTGAAAATAGAAATTGAAGTTCATACAGAACTTTAAAATAGAATTCTGGGTCACGTTCTTTGATTCAGAGTTTTGCTTAGATTATGACATAGGATAAATGTTTAAGGCATAAAGGTTTGTATAAATTAGACTTCAATTTGTTCTATCAAACAGTGCACTAGACAATTTTTTCAGGAGACTATTAACATTATTGGAATGTTGGATAAAAATATATGTATGAATGGTGTGGCAGGTTGATTCTAAAGGTAGATGTCATTATCCCAACTCCTGATGTTTGTGCTGTTGTGTGATCATCTCCTTTTAAGATGTGTAGTTCCTGTGATGTGCTTCTAACCAAGAGAATGCAGCAGAGGTATCTGATTATGCATACATGATTAGTGATGGCATCTTGCTATAGTGTCTTCCTTTCCTTTTGTGGCTTTAAGGAAACAAGTGGCCATGTTGAGTGATCGCTCATGCCAAGAAAATTTGGACAACTTCTAGAAGCTGAAAGTAGCCTTCTGTTGAAAGTCAGCAAAAGCCAAACAATAACAATAACAAAACAAGCAAAAAACCCAAAACAAAACAAAAAACAGAAAACAAACAAACAAAAACAAGAAACCTTCAACACCCACAAAGAAATGAACTCTGCCAATCACCTGAGTGAACTTAGTAGCAAATCTTACCATGGTGAACCTCAGCTAAGACTTCAGCCCTAGTCAACACTCAGCTAGGTGGTACTCAGATTTCAAGCCAGAGAAGCAGTGAGAAAATAAATACCTGCTGTTTTAAGCAGGTACGTTTGGAGCAATGCTTTTGTACAGCAATAGAAACAAACAGGGATGGTTTGTGAGTATACTCAAGGGCAAATAAATGATGAGAACTCATCTTCCAACACAGTGACTCCAACTTAATAAGGTTCCTTTGGGCTGCCAGTCTGGAGAATATGTCAAACATGTTAACAGATAAAACAAAGTTATTTTATTTATGCTCCTTACATTCTCTGTTGTAATAATGAGCACTCCAAATAGTAGGTTTGATTTAGATTGAAGTGATCCTTCCAGAAACAACTCTTTTTATTTAGCATTCTCTGGAAGGTGTGGCAGTAGAAATATATTTACTTAAAGATCATTAATAAATTATTTAGATCCTATTGAGAGAAACAATAGTTCTTCATAAATGTTGACAAATTTGTCTTTTACTACAACTATGTAAAGACAAAAATGATATAATCAAAGTCAGAATACTTGAAGACTTAGGAGAATACTTGCTATTTGGTAACATTTCAGCTTGCACTGAGAAGAAAGGTAAATTTACAATATAGAAGCACTGGGAGATTATCTGTCATGTGTTATTTGAGGCTTGATAATGTTTGTGTATCCCAAATATCTTCCTCTTTCCCTTGATTTTTTCTCTTAAGTTAATAATCAGTATGTTACTGACACTTCTTGAGATCAGTATCTACTCTCTCTCTTAATTCCACTGAAATCGAGCCTTTTATCTGATCATTAATATCTAAAAGTGATGATGAATATAGAAGTGGTGTCATTACATAGTCAGAGCAGGGAGCAAGTCTGTGGCCATTCCTGCACTACAGAAGGCAGCGTATTTAAGATTTTTTTTTTTTAATACTTGACTACATACACATGTTTTGGTATATATTGAAATTTATAATTTAAAAGCCAAATGGCCATTTAAGTTCCACCCCTCCTCACATTGGCTTACTACCTGTTAAGAATGTTTCTGGACCGGGCGCGGTGGCTCATGCCTATAATCCCAGCACTTTGGGAGGTCGAGGTGGGCGGATTGCCTGAGCTCAGGAGTTCAAGACCAGCCTGGGCTACACGGTGAAACCCCATCTCTATTAAAATACAAAAAGTTGGCTGGACGTGGCAGCATGCGCCTGTATTCCCAGCTACTCAGGAGGCTGAGGCAGGAGAATCCCTTGAACCCGGGAGGTGGAGCTTGCAGTGAGCCTAGATCGCGCCATTGCACTCCAGCCTGGGCAACAGAGCAGAACTCCATCTCAAAAATTAAAAATAAACTAAAAGAAAAAAAATAGAATGTTTCCTTATTTATGTGTTTTCTGACAAAGAAAACGAACATTGTATTTTTCAAAATACTAAAAAGATCATTAACAAGAAAAACAAGTTCCGTGTTACTAAGTTTTGGTTATCAAATCAAAGAATTGCATAGGTAAATCAGGATAGTAAACCACTGCTGTTTACAACATCTTCTCGATGACAAGAAAAATATTAATACCTATTATACATCTGAAAACAAATTTAGATCTCTATAGCCTTGTATGTAGTATATAATTGCAGATCTAGTTACTAATTCTAAAATACAGTTTCTTTATAATTTTAAATTTTTATGTAACATTATAATATATCCTGAACATTTCCATATCTTTGAATTAACACATTATATTTACATACAAAATGTTTTCCAGATATTGTTTGTATAAAATATATTTGTATGTTTTTTGTTTCAGAAATTTATTTTATCTTTTTAAAATATCTATTTTTTTATAATTTATAATGATGAATATACATGCACAAAATGTCAAAATTATATAATATGAGTAACTTTGTGGGAAAATGCACACGTATGTGTTTTGTTAATTTTGACCATTTTATGTATTTTAAAAAGTGAAAATAATGAATGTACACAAAACTGTTAAGTATATTGCCAAATTTTCACGGCCTAAAGTTTTTTTTTCTTTTCTGATCATATAAATTCCTAGCCAGTTTTTGTCCTGTTTAATTTACAATAAAAAATATAAAGAATTATTTTCCTTTAATAACTAATTCTTAGGTTACTCTATGACAAAATCGATTCATATTGAAACATTATTTTTAAGCTATCTTCTTCTTTTGATATATATGAATTTTGTATATTCAGTGACAAATTGTTCTGGTTTGTCTGGGATTGAGGAGATTAAGTTTTAAAATTAGAACAGTCTTGGGCAAAATGAGAGAATTGATCAAGTTATTTCTATATGATTTTTTCCTCAGTATTTTGTGTCAGAAACTTCTCCCTATTCTCCAACTTTCAGTTCCCTCTTTTTCTTGGATATATAACTGGATTATATTTTCTAGCACCCTATACAGTTAAATGAAGCCATGTATGCATAATAAGTGAAAGTAATGTGTCCTCATCCAGGCCTTGTGCATTGAAATAGCTCACACATGTTCCTTCAGGTCCTGCTTCCCTTTTGCCTGACCAGGATGAAGAAAGCCACAGTAACTGTATAAATCACATGTTGGGTGGCATCTTGGGCAGCCTAGATTTCTGAATGACTGTGTGAGCTTCCCTTCTGACAAGGAACACAGCTTTGCACTGTTGTGCAAAAATAAACTTCTATTTTATTTGAACTAGTATGAATTCTGAATTGATCTGTCATAGTTGCTAGAGTTAAAATGCCCAATACATTGTTTCAATATTTAACAATATTTGCTTAGTTACAAAGGTCATCACTAAACTGCTAATGAGGTTTATGTATGTGGAAGAATGATCTGAGATTGTCATAGCTATTTTTGGAATCACATATGTTATTGCATAAAGCAAATTAAAAATATTAGATAAAATTGGGGGGAAAAAAAACCTAGTGAGATAATTGGAATTAGTCCAGATTGCCAAAGGTTAAAATAAGTTTTATTTTATGTGAGAGAGATTAAAAAATCACAGTGGAACTTTTGTTAGTAGTGGTGATGTTAAGAGTAATTTAACAGACTGAAATTATTGGCATCTCAGTTTTATATATTTAATATATTTATTTTTAGGATCATCCTTTACAATTCTAACTGGATCTTTTATAACTTGACTGTAAAATTGTATTTAAATTTAGTCATTCAAAACTTAAAAACAATACCTTATTCATTTCTAAAAGTAAAATTGATTAAAAGTAAAATGTGTTCTCAAAGCCTCCTGCTGAATGTCACAGACATACTATAGCCACGGAAAATTTAAAAATTAGAAAACAAATTCAGTGAACAAAGATGGATCTAAAATGAATCAGAAAGTATGTTTTCTCATTACATGAGGAGAATAAGGGGAAATTCATGGGTTAAAAATTAATAAAGATTATGCTGGTATACTTAACTTATGTCAGATAAAATGAAGGTATTTGTAGGGGGAATTGACAATATTAATCTTTTAGCTTCAATTTTAATTAAATAAAAGATGTGAAATAGTACAACTTTCCAAAAATAAAGTTGGCTGTGCTTCCAAATCATAATCAATGCTTGAACTTATTTATTAAATTATAGGTTTAAAGTTATTATTATAAATGCAATAGTTTCCTGTTGGAAATCAGTTTAAATTTTTTCTCGTAGCTTTATTAAGGTATAATTGACAAATAAAAATTATATATATTTACGATGTAAAAAATGATGTTTGAAAATATGTATACATTGTGAAAAGGTAACTTATACATCACACCACATAATTACCTATTTTTTGTTTTGAAAACACATTTAAAATCTACTGCTTTAGCAAATTCCCCATATAAGTGACAGTATTATTAACTAAATTAACCAGGCTGCATATTAGATCTCCAGAACTTACCCATTCTGCACAGCAGAAACATTAAACCCTTTATACCTCTGCGCGCACACACACACACACACACGTGCACACATTCTTTTTAATTTTCATTCATTGATGAACACATATGTGGTTTTCATTTGTTGGCTACTGTGAATAATGCTGCAACAGATATTAATAAAAATGGGAGTGAAGCTATAAATTTGATATACTGGCTTTATTTCTGTTAGAAATATATCCATCAGTGGGATTGTTGCAGCATGTAGTAGTTCTATTTTTAATTCTTTTGAGGGGCATCCATACTGTTTACATTTCCACCAACAGTGTACAAAAGTTCCTTTTAATCCACGTCCTTGCCTACATTTGTTATCATTTTTCTTTTTGATATTAACTATTCCAACAGGTGTGGTAACATCTAGTTGTGATTTTGATTTACATTTCCAAGATTATTAGTGATGTTGATTATTTTTCATATACCTGCTGGCATTTCTGTACCTCCTTTGATAAATGTCTATTCAGACTACTTGCCCATTTTAAATTGGGTTATTTGTTTTCTTACTATTGAATTGTGTGGGTTCCTTACGTATTTTGAGTATCAATCCCTCATAAGATGTATGGTATGCAAATGCTTTCTTTCATTCCATATGTTGTCTCTTAACTCTGTTGATTGATTCTATCACTGTGCAGAAGCATTTTAGTTTGATGCAGTCCCATTTGTCTATTTTACCTTTTGTAGCCTGTACTTTTGGGGTCATATCCAAAATTTATGGCCCAGCTATTGGCAAGAGCCTTTTCTGCAACATTTTTTTTCTAGTAGTTTTACAATTTCAAGTTTTACATTTAAGTCTTTAATCTATTTTGAGTTGATTTTTGTATATGGTGTGGACATAAGTGTCCAATTTCATTCTCCTGCATATGGATATCCATTTTTCTCAATACCATTTATTAAAGACACTATCTTTTTTCACTGTGTCTTCTTGGCATCTTTGTCAAAGATCAATTAACTCTAAATGCATGGATTTATTCCTAGTTTCTCTGTTCTGTTACACTGATTTACATGTCTGTTTTTATGCCAGTATCATGCTGTTTCGATTACTATAGCGTTGTAGTATATTTTGAAACCAGGCAGTGGGATGATCCCACCTTTGTTTGTCTTGCTCAAGATTGCTTTGGCTATTTGGCATGTTTTGTAATTCCATGGGAATTTTAGAATTATTTTTCTACTTCTATGAAAAATGCTGTCAGTATTTTGATAGGTATTGCATTGAATCAATAGATATCTTTGGTAGAATCGAAATGTTCACAATATTACTTCTTCCAATATATGAACACAAAATATCTTTTCAATTATTTGTTTCTTATTTAATTTCTTTTATCAATGTTTAATTAATTTTAACAGTGGTTCAATTATTTAATTAACTTGATATTTCAATACTGTATTTTCAATAGTTTTACATTTCTAATGTCATTAATGTGATGATCTATTTATAACTGAGAAAGAGATATAGATTCAGTTTCTTTTACTTTTTAACATCTTCGGAATAGTAGAGCATTTGCTCTTTTATGGGTCTGAATTTTAGCATACCGGCATTCCATGGTTACAGAAAGCATCTCTACTTTTATTTTTCATATTTCTTATTGATAGTGTGTTGCACCTTTTCCCAAGATGGTTCATCACCAAAACTTCATTCCAATGCCTCTGGACAATCTAGGGAAATACTATTAAAAATCAAAGCAGAAAATTCCTACAGCTTTTATACTTGGTACATAAGAACTTTAATACTTAATACTTCTTTTAACCATAAATTAGCAACACTAACAAAATGCAAGCAAAACAAAACATACTGCTGGAGTTAGTGATGTTGGGGGAGAACCATAGGCAGTAAAAGTCAAAGAAATTAATATCCCTGAATAATAGCTGAGTTTGAAAATAAAAGTTTTAGAAAAAGATTTGCTTTGAATTCTCAATGAGGTACAATGTGATGTTGCTTTTATAAAAATAGAAGTCTAACATAAGAAGAAAGCAAGCAGGAATGCAAAGACATAAATCTGAGAAGCAGATTGCAGCAGGAAATAACTTGCTTAATTAAAAATACAATACAGAGAAATAAAAAATGTAAGAATGACTATACTTCCCATTGACAACCATAAAATCTTAAAAGGAAACAGAAGAAATGGAAATAGAAATTTTAGAAGGTAATCTTTATTAATTCCCTCAGAATTGTTGCAGTAAAAGACAAATATAAAAAGAGAAACTAATCAAAACCAAGGATTACTGAGAAGAGGACCTAACTACAAATAAAATTGTCCAATAAATACAGAAAACAAACAGATAACACAAAATAAATCAAACAATAATATCTCTATGCTAAAGATGACTTGAAGCTCTAAGGCAAATGTATTCATCTTATTTCTGGCAAAATTAATGCAGAATTAATGGAGTCTGGCAAGATGCTTGAATTCTGCAGATTTGAGAAATAATCCCCCATAATCACTCAAGCAGGTAAAGAGATTTAACAAACAAACAAAATTAGCAGAAGTAGAATTAATTTCCTTTTTTCCTGGTAAATAGTATATTCCAGCCAGCAGCATTTACAAAAGTTTCTTTCAATAGTTATAAACAAGAGACACATACTCTCATGTCAGTATGTAACTGTTCCTACTATATCTCTGAATGTTTTCAACAAACTCTATCAGTATGGCAATGCTGGCCTTCTTGCCATGAACATGGCAAGTTTAAACATGTCAAGAGTCTTTCTGCATCATGATCTTTGTACTGTTTTCTTTAACTGAATCATTCTTTCTACAAACAGACACATTGCTCATTCATGGCAACCATTTAGATCTCAGCTCAAACATCACCTTTTGAAGACTTTCATGAACATCCATCAAAAGAGCATCACCTGTTACTCATTTCTTTGTTTTATTTTTCTTCTTAGGACTTATCAATAGCTAATAGCTTATTAACATTTATTTTCTGTTTTTCATAGAAGACAAATTTTGAATGTTTACAGTTATATCACCAGTTTACATAGTACTTGGGAAATAGTAAGACTCAATTAATCTTTGCTAAATAAATAAATGAATAGGAAATATATGGATGGGGGAATCCACCAAATGAATTTGAATACAGACTGACTCAAACTTCTATTTTACATAAAAAGTAAATAGATGGCCTGAAATTAAGACAGCATTTAGAATTGATACTGCTAAATACCCTCATGATAAAAGTAAGTAAATTTGAGAATAAAATAAAGATTTCTCAAAGAAACCACTGACTTAGCATGGGGATATGAAGCATTAAAGGCTACAATTAAGTGAACATAGGAACATTAGAAGTTAAAAACTCATCAATGACTTTTTTTTTTTTTGACCTTTGAACTTTTTATTGGCCTCCTGCTTCCCAAAGAGAACCTACTTCTGCTGGCTTAATGTCTCAGAACTTTGGTGTTCTTGGTTTCAGACACCATTTTGCAATCCACTTTCTAGCGGGTGGTAGTCTTTTGGATGGTTTGTATGGAGTTAGTTGCTGCTGTCCAGGGTATCACCAAGGCTGAAATCCTTGCTGTCTTCCAGCAGGCAGCAGTAGGTGGTGATCTCAGCCTTCAACTTGACCTTGATATTCAGCAGGGCCTCTTACTCCTGGGCCTGGCATTACCCCTCTGCCCGGGTCTGTGCCAGCTCCGACTCCAGGTGCAGCAGGATCCTGTTGAGCTGCTCCTTCTGCAGGGCTTAGCAGGCCTCCACCTCCCTCAGGCTGTTCTCCCAGCTGGCCTTCATATTTCTCATCAAGTCCAGGTCGATCTCCAAGGACTGGACTGTATGTCTCAGTTCCATGAGCGTCACCTTAGCAGCTCCAACCTCAGCAGATTACGTAGTGACCACTGTGGTGCTCTCCTCAATCTGCTGAGACCAGTACTTTTCTAGATCCTCTTGGTTCTTCTGAGCCAGCTCATCATATTGGGCTCGGATGTCTACCATAATCTTGGTGAGATCCTGAGATTTGGGGCCATCCACCTCCATGGTTAACCCAGAACTGCAATCTGGACTTGCAGGCCTTTTACTTCCTCTTCATGGTTCTTCTTCATAAAGAGCAGCTCCTCCTTGAGAGCCTCGATCTATGTCTTCAGTTGCAGCCAAGTGACTTTGGTGTCATCCATGACTTTGTGGAGCCCATGGATTTCTCTCTCCACAGACTGGCACATGGCCGTCTCTGTCTTATACTTGACTCTAAAGTCATCAGCAGTAAGACCAGCATTGCTGACCTGCAGAACAATGTGGGTATTGTCCACAGCATTTGTGAAGATCTGAGCCCTCAGATCCTGAATGGTCTTGAAGTAATCGCCCCAGTCTCTGACCTGGGGTCTGTTCTTCTCCAGGTGCACCCTATGTTTGCTCTCCACCCTCCAGTTCGGTCTACAGGCTCCTCACTCTGTCCAGGTAGGAGGCCAGGCGGTTGTTCAGGCTTTGCATGGTCTCCTTCTGGAAGCCTCCCATTCCTGCCACATCCTCCAGGCCATCCCTGCGGCCAGGCACCCGGGTCCCAAGCCTCCCCGGAAACTGGTGGAGTGGGACACAGAGATCTGGCAACCAGTGGCCCCAGCACCTGCATAGACGCTGAGCGCCTTAGCTGTGTGCCTGGACGGAACCCAGGGGCTGGTAGTTGGTGACAGTGGAGTGAGTGGTGAAGCTCATGCTGTCTGGGAAGGAGAGCAAGAGGACAGGACCCAGGCTCTGCCAATGACCGAATTTCCTGTCTTTTTAGTATGCAAGTTTTGTTGTTGTTGTTGTTAAGTAAATGGATGTTGAATTACTTTTTTTTTTTTTTTGCATTTAAGTTGGTTATATAGTTTTTCATTCTCACATTGTGCATTAAATGTCTTTGTTTTCTGTTTTTAAACTGTTTTAGTTATCTTGTAAAGCTGGACATGTGATTCAGTAATAACATTATTATGTGTATTCTGGAAAAATGAATATCTATGTGCCCCCAGCGATGTGCACAGTAATGTTTACTAACATTTGTACATAATCACTTCTCTGCAAAAGTGTGGAAAAGAGTTTGCACATTTATCAAACATGAAATGGAAAAACAATTTTGTTATTGTTACACAATGAAACACTAAATCTGTATAAACTACAGCTACATGTGTAGAAGTGGAGAAATTGCAAATATACTATTAAGCACATCTAGCTAATTGCTGAATAACACATATACTATGATTTATCTTTATAATTTTTAAACTTAGTGATGCTAAGCAAGTAGGTAGCAAAATTATAAAGAGTTGAAATAGGATTATAAAAATATTTGCAATAACATTTAACATTGGGAAGAGAAAGGAGGTAATACTCTAAGGGCGGGTAGAGAGAGGTGAAGGCATGTACTGGTGATCTGCTAATTCTGAAGCTGGATATAAGAGAGATAATTTTATTGTCTCTGAACCATTCCTATACATTTATACACTTTTAAAAATTAAATGTATATATCACAATTAAATACTTTGAAGAATAAATGTATAAATATATAGTTGACTACATTAAAGCAAAATTTTATTTCCATTAGGAAACAAAAAATGCAGATACTGTAGAAAACTAACATTTTAAAAATAGATAGATACTTTTTTTTATATATACTTTAAGTTCTAGGGTACATGTGCATAACGTGCAGGTTTGTTGCATATGTATACTTGTGCCATGTTGGTGTGCTGCACCCATCAACTCGTCAGCACCCATCAATTCATCATTTATATCAGGTATAACTCCCCAATGCAATCCCTCCCCCCTCCCCCCTCCACATGATAGGCCCCAGTGTGTGATGTTCCCCTTCCCGAGTCCAAGTGAACTCATTGTTCAGTTCCCACCTATGAGTGAGAACATGCGGTGTTTGGTTTTCTCTTCTTGTGATAGTTTGCTAAGAATGATGGTTTCCAGCTGCATCCATGTCCCTACAAAGGATGCAAACTCATCCTTTTTTATGGCTGCATAGTATTCCAGGGTGTATATGTGCCACATTTTCTTAATCCAGTCTGTCACTGATGGACATTTGGGTTGATTCCAAGTCTTTGCTATTGTGAATAGTGCCGCAATAAACATACGTGTGCATGTGTCTTTGTAGTAGAATAATTTATAATCCTTTGGGTATATACCCAGTAGTGGGATGGCTGGGTCATATGGTACATCTAGTTCTAGATCCTTGAGGAATTGCCATACTGTTTTCCATAATGGTTGAACTAGTTTACCATCCCACCAAGAGTGTAAAAGTGTTCCTATTTCTCCACATCCTCTCCAACACCTGTTGTTTCCTGATTTTTTAATGATTGCCATTCTAACTGGTGTGAGGTGGTATCTCATTGTGGTTTTGATTTGCATTTCTCTGATCGCCAGTGATGATGAGCATTTTTTCATGTGTCTGTTGGCTGTATGAATGTCTTCTTTTGAGAAATGTCTGTTCATATCCTTTGCCCACTTTTTGATGGGGTTGTTTGTTTTTTTCTTGTATATTTGTTTGAGTTCTTTGTAGATTCTGGAAATGAGCCCTTTGTCAGATGAGTAGATTGCAAAAATTTTCTCCCATTCTGTAGGTTGCCTGTTCACTCTGATGGTAGTTTCTTTTGCTGTGCAGAAGCTCTTTAGTTTAATTAGATCCCATTTGTCAATTTTGGCTTTTGCTTCCGTTGCTTTTGGTGTTTTAGACATGAAGTCCTTGCCCATGCCTATGTCCTGAATGGTACTACCTAGATTTTCTTCTAGGGTTTTTATGGTATTAGGTCTAACATTTAAGTCTCTAATCCATCTTGAATTAATCTTCGTATAAGGAGTAAGAAAAGGATCCAGTTTCAGCTTTCTACTTATGGCTAGCCAATTTTCCCAGCACCATTTATTAAATAGGGAATCCTTTCCCCATTTCTTGTTTTTGTCAGGTTTGTCAAAGATCAGATGGTTGTAGATGTGTGCCATTATTTCTGAGGGCTCCGTTCTGTTCCATTGGTCTATATCTCTGTTTTGGTACCAGTACCATGCTGTTTTGGTTACTGTAGCCTTGTAGTATAGTTTGAAGTCAGGTAGCGTGACACCTCCAGCTTTGTCCTTTTGACTTAGGATTGTCTTGGCAATGCGGACTCTTTTTTGGTTCCATATGAACTTTAAAGCAGTTTTTTCCAATTCGGTGAAGAAACTCATTGGTAGCTTGATGGGGATGGCATTGAATCTATAAATAACCTTGGGCAGTATGGCCATTTTCTCGATATTGATTCTTCCTATCCATGAGCATGGTATGTTCTTCCATTTGTTTGTGTCCTCTTTGATTTCACTGAGCAGTGGTTTGTAGTTCTCCTTGAAGAGGTCCTTTACATCCCTTGTAAGTTGGATTCCTAGGTATTTTACTCTCTTTGAAGCAATTGTGAATGGAAGTTCATTCCTGATTTGGCTCTCTGTTTGTCTGTTACTGGTGTATAAGAATGCTTGTGATTTTTGCACATTAAATTTGTATCCTGAGACTTTGCTGAAGTTGCTTATCAGCTTAAGGAGATTTTGGGATGAGACCATGGGGTTTTCTAAATATACAATCATGTCATCTGCAAACAGGGACAATTTGACTTCTTCTTTTCCTAACTGAATACCCTTGATTTCTTTCTCTTGCCTGATTGCCCTAGCCAGAACTTCCAACACTATGTTGAATAGGAGTGGTGAGAGAGGGCATCCCTGTCTTGTGCCAGTTTTCAAAGGGAATTTTTCCAGTTTTTGCCCATGCAGTATGATATTAGCTGTGGGTTTGTCATAAATAGCTCTTATTTTTTTGAGGTACGTTCCATCAATACCGAATTTATGGAGCGTTTTTAGCATGAAGGGATGTTGAATTTTGTCAAAAGCCTTTTCTGCAGATAGATACATTTTTTTGCAGGAATAATCCATTCTAACTTTTTCTTTGACATTTTATTATGGGGTTATTATATACCATTTATTTATTACTTGCTTTTGCCAGTCTCCCTCAACACAGTATACCCAGCCCATAGTATATTGCCTGCTAAATAGTAGTTGCTCAATAAATATTTGTACATTAACGAATGGAATAATGCATGAAAAATGGTGAAATGCAGGTGGAGAATGGAGAACTTACATAATATCTTCAACTTATCCTTACACTGAGCATCACACACCATTATTTAGGAATATTTAATTTTTCCTAACCAAGGACATATGTGATACTAGCAAACTGCATTGCATCCTGTAGTCACAAAATGAGCAACAGCAACAAAAAATCAAAAATATTTTGGGAATAAACTGAAAGAATAAGCTTACTTATTTGGCTGACTCTTTGCAGATGCATTTCATAGTTCTCTTTGAATTATAGCCCAATTTAAAGGAGACATTAACTTTCTGCAATGTCTGCAAAAATGTCTTTCTGCCATAAAACATTAAAACATCCCACATTTTCCTGGGGGAAATATTATTTCTCAATTTGTTATTGCAATAACAGAGACCATAGCTATGAGTGATCATCTCAGAATGGGGAATAAAATTACTGATACTTTTTATAATTTCCTGTAATGATAAATGCCTTGCCAGTAGAGTGGTTTTATCCCCTTTCAACAGAAGCATCAACTCGTTGCACTGCTTATCTTTGTCAGAAATATTCAAATAGTATTTGCACATATACTATAATTTCAGTTTAGAATCTCAATGAAAAACATAGCTTTATTTAGTTCTGGCAATGGTTAAACAGTTATGATACAATTTCAGAAAGGTTATTCCATAATGCATTCTTTAGTTTTGTATTAGGGATTCTTCAGTCTCTCTAAATCTGTAAAGAAGAAACTACAGCTGAAGTATACTTTTCAACCTTCTTCTCTGCCTTACAGCAAATAATGAATTAAAGTACTGTGGAATTGAACTGCCAAGAAATTGAAAGCTGCTTGCAACTACCACATTAACATCAATATTACCAGGAATGAAAAGGCAGACATAAATAAACCTGGCCACATTATGCTAATTATATATTTTCTAAATATACCAAAGCATTAGTGTCATGTTACTGTTTATATATCACAAGGCACTTATCCCATCTTCAAGAAGGCTTGCTGACTTATATAATGTAGATGAGAGATATGACCATAGATTCTAGTATTAAGTATTAATTGGTAACCCTAGACTAGCCTACATGAGGAAGTAGAAAATGGACATCTAGTGAACTGGTAGTGAACGTGTTTCTCTCCCTCTGGTTATTCCCTTGTTTGAGTTTATACAATATGTAGGTTGGTGCCAAAGTAATTGCAATGTTTGTCATTAAAAGTAATGGCAAAAACTGCAATTACTTTTGCACCAATCTAATACATTTTCAAATATTTATTTAGAGGGCAATTAGGGAGAACATGGTGGTGTCTCTTTCTAAGCAACTCCATCAAATAGATCTGACTCTTTGTAGGGAAGACTTTAAATAAAGGCTGGGAGTTAATAAAAAGCATTCTAAGACTCCAGGAACTGAAAGGAGTGTTTCAGAGTGTAACAGAAGAATAAAGAACATTCAGTAACAACTCAGCATTTTGAGGGTTTTCTAATTCTTGACCTGCCTAACCCAATGGTTCTACCAATAGCCTTGGAGATATCTCACAATGAAAATAAAGCTAGAGGACAATAGCATACTTGAGCTTATAGGAAACCAATATGGGCCTCCCACAAAAAAACAGCTAAAGAGGAAGAAGTAATATATTTCTGATTAGAACTGAGGTCTCACATAAATGCAGACAAAAGTTACTGGTAAACTTGGGCTGCTGTGGCCTGAAGGAATTTGTATTGCATTTACATTATTATGTATAACCATATTCATATTCAAATGCTATTAAACCAGACTACAGTAATTAAAAGCTTATAGTAATTGGATATATTTGAATTTTGCTACAATTTAAATATACATTTTTTATCTGAGAATGATGCAAATTCATGCAACACATTAAATGTTGGAGATTTGTAGACTTTAAGCAAATTTTCTTCATCATACTTAAGGATTTTCTTTATACATTTGGAAGATTCAAGAATATTTCAAACATACAGAAAAGGATATAAAATAATATGAAAACAACTATGTATTCACAGTTACAATTTTTCAAATATTTATATATTAACTTCAGATCTATTTTGTAAAACAATAAAAATACAGGGATTCCATTAAAATATATGGAACCTTTTTCTCCATCCTTTCTCCCCAGAGTTAACTACCATTTTAAAGTAAGTAAACTTCCTTGTGATCTTTTTATGTTACCCATATTTCTATATTTCTATAAAAAAAATACAGTATTGGGACACTTGTTTTAATATGTTGCCTAGGTGACAGATACCTTGGTCTTTCTGCTTTTATTTGGAACAGGACATTTTCTGTTCATAGAAAAGGATTGAGCTCATCCATCAGCTGGAAGTCCTGAAGACTTGATACCCCTAGAGTAACCCTAAACAAATGGGTAGTGGGTGTTGGTAGAAAACACAAGATTTAGTCACTGTAGATTTTGAGTCATATTCCACAACAGTTCTGTAGGTACCCAGAGGAAGTGAGCAATAATTTGCTACAGCAGTAACACATACACTTAACATACCTCATATTGGTTTTCTTCCCTTTTATTCTTTCTTAGATCCCCACTCTTTCTTCTTTCTGTGTGTATTTTTCAAGCAAACTACTTGCCCCCCAATTTTTGTTTGATGGTTTACCTTTTGGTATCCCCACTGTGAAACATGAAGTCTAACAGGCCCTTTATGCATTTATTTCCTTGATTTTCTCTAGTAGCTGTTTCATCCCAGGGTGAACAAAAGTTCTCTGAGAAGCAATTTGGAGGAAAGACACTATATTCCAGTGAACAGTTTGAAAACCAAGGAGATACAGCCTTTGGTGTAAAATCAAGGTGCATTCTAGAAAAAAAAGAAGGCGGCTCGCGTTTCACACCGAAAGTTCCTGCCTAGGTTTCCAATCAGCTTCATTTACAGAAAAGAATTGAAACTCACTTAATAATAATTGTTCAGCACAGCTGAGTTCTAATTGGTTGGCTTCCATGGCTCAAACCAAAAGTCTTTGTCAGATTTTTCTTTCAAATGACCCATGTGGATGGGGGAGTTCTGGCTGCAGTTGATCATGGCACCAACGAAACAGGAACTGATTTGTCTTGACTGAAGAAACGGAGGCTCTGTGATACTTTTACAACGTCCTGCCGAGAACACAAAGTATGTGACCTCTTCCTCACTCCTACGTGGCCACCTAGGTCTGTTTTAACTTTGAGCACCTCAGTTAGTCAAGAGAAGTCCATTTTGTCTGTTGGCCAGATGGCACACTTTAACACAAAGACACAAAAATAGCAATTGCACTGACTCATTTGATATTCTGGGATAAGGAATGTTAATTTACATCTCTATGCTTGTTCTGATCTCACATATACTCTCTGTCGCCTTCCTCCATGACGTGTACCTTATCAGACATGGCATGCTCTCACCCCTATGCCTTTGCCCATGCTGTTGCTGTTACCTCTTGCCTGAAATGATCTTTACCACTGTCACTGCAGTCCTATTCCTCTTTCAAGATTCTGTTAAAAATTTAAATCCTGAGACTTTCCTCATTAACCTACTCTCGAATCTGAATTATAATCTCTTCAAAATTTCCATAATACTTTTTCAACTATTAGGACTGACCAGAATGTTTGGTTTGAAATATTACCACTTGATTACATACCTACACTTAGTTTATCAATTAATTGATAGCATAAGCTATGCCTTGGTGATACTTGTCTGTATAATTATCATCTATGTTATATAAATATTTGTATAATAAACCAATAATATCAAATAAAATTAAATCCATTTTTAAAGTTTGTAAATTAATTTTGTAAACTAGAATTAACTAAGTAGACTTTATAGATAAATTGTGATCAAAACTTTTGAATAGTATACAGTACTTTTTGTTATTCTGAAAAAGTGACGTGGTAAAATGTAAATCATATTGTTTGCACAAGAGATAAATATGATAGATTGTAAAACTGTAATTGCTCATCTTTTCTAACAGCTACGCCCCACACCCCTGTTTTTGCTTTGTCAGGTGCACTGAGTGCATCCTTATTCCTAGATTGTGGATTTAGCTAAGTTATTTGCTTTGGACAAAGGCATCTGTGTAAAAATGACAATGAATTAGTTATACAGCAAGGCCATAAGAGGACACACAATAATTCTGGAGTGTTTGTGTATGTATTTGTTTGTGCTTGTGCATGTGCACCTTTGCCATTACCACCAAAACAGTCCCTTTTGGGTAACTGCCATTCCAGACCCTGAAGGAGACACATGGAAAAGACAAAAGGTATTTAGAGCCATATTCTGGAGAAGAGAAACCCTAGTTGAGAGCAGGCTGTCAAGCTTTGTCTCTGGGAGAAATTCTAGTAGTAGTTCCTATCGTGTAAAAAAAAAGTGAGTCCAAAAATATAGCATGATATAAGAATAAGTTAATTGTCAATACTATTTTCCTATTTTTTTTTTCAATTTTACATTATAATTTAAATTGTCTGAAGGTTCAAACATGTCAGCCAGGTTGTATTTTCACTATTTTGACACAGACCCTCAAAAATGATGAATTATGAACTTCAATGACTTCCGCCTACAGTTGAGTTCAATGAAAACAATAATTAAAAAAAAAATATCCAGGTACTAGGGGAAAGGAAAAGTATCAATTATTTCCCATTGACCCAAAGTTATGAGCTTACCACAAAACCAGCTGCATTCCACTCAAATAATTTAGACATGCCTCTGGCACTGAAAAACTAATTACCCCTTTTTTACACTTAATAAATCACATAAATCATAATGTTTAATTTTGTAGCAGAATATTTCATCTCATACATGGTAAAAAAAAAAAATGTAACTTTCCTCAGCAGGAAAACAACAGAACTAGTCTTAGTAAATAAGAAGTCACTCATCTCTACATTCACAGTATTAGATTATTATATTGTTTTGGGCACTTGAGTTTTATGTTTACAAACTCTACATCTTTCTTTCAGGTATACTGCTTTATTAAAGGTAGGATGTAACTATACTTCAAAAGTGAAAGCATAGAAACATTTAAGACATATACCCAATTCAAGCCAAACAATGCTGTTCAACTTGGTCTCTGTAGACTCATTTCTGCATTTCAAAATAAGGCAACCATAGACCTTTAAAACATAGTTGTGAGAAAGTGGCAGTCAAGCTTTCAAAATCCTCTATGAAGGAAGCTGAGTCTATAGTTTTCTGCTACTTGGGTTTCATATGAGTTTGAAAGATATACCATCATATAAAGTTATTGTGAAGTTTCGAACTATTTTAAAAATCCAGAAATATTTCAATTTGGGTTATCTTCTTATTATTGTTTATATTCACGATTTTAGAAAATATTTATAATTATGCAAAATAAAATTTGTTATTGCTGAAAGAAAGACTATATATGATCCTAGCATCTTGGGATTGCAGAACATATAACAGGTTATATTATGAAGTTTTAACACATTTTTCTATCCCAGTGGTCAGCAACTACAGACTGCAGACCAAATCTAGGCCACTCCCTGTTTTAGCCAAGTATTAAGGGAATACAACCACAGCTATTAAGTTAGGCATTTTCTATGGCTGCTTTTGTACTTTAGTGGCTCAGATGAGTGGTTGCAATAGAGACTGAATGTCCTGCAAAACCTACAGTATTATTGTCTGGCATTTTACAGAACACATTGACTGAACCCTTTTATATTTAATAATACTTAATATGCATACTTCATGCATAGTAGAAGAGAGGTGGGGGAGGTGCTACACACTTTTAAACAACTAGATCTCATGAGAACTCACTCACTGTAAAGACACTACCACGACACAGCACCAAGAGGAAAAGCTACCCTCATGATCCAATCACCTTACCCCAAGTCCCACATCCAACATTGTGGATTACAAGTCAACATGAGATTTGGGCAGGAACAGAGATTTAAATAATATCAAATCAAATATATAAATTGAGAAAACATAAATGGAAACTTGGAGAAATACAGTTGAAGTGTACATTTTTAAAAAATTTTTATTTGCTTCTCTTATTTTCTTTGTGATCTAAGATATATTGTGATCTCTTTAAAATAATCTGCTATATCTATTATATGCTTTTTGTAAGCCTTATGGTAACTGAAGCATAAGCACCTATAATAGATTTGCTAAAAAAGAGGAATAAATTAAAATATAGTACCAGAAAACCACTTAACCCCAGAAAAACTCAGTAGAAAAAGGAAAAAAGAAAGACTGGAGTTAATAAAGAAACAGCAGACAACAAAAAGTTCTTACTTATTATCAATAACACAGTGTATATGGACTGAGCTTTCTGATTAAAATACCTAAAGTGGTTGAATGCATTTAAATATGCAAAATTATATGCTGCCTACAAGAAACCCACTGTACCTATAAAGACACAAATTAAATAAAAATGAAGGTGTGGAAAAAAAATTCCTTGCAATTTGAAGCCAAAAAAGAGCAGAAGTAGCTATACTTATAGTAGATAAAATAGACTGCAAATCAATGTGTGATTCACCCTATAAACAGAATTAAAAATAAAAACCATATGATTATCTCAATTGATGCAGAAAAAAGCATTCAATTAAATGCAACATCCCTTCATGATAAAAATCTTCAACAAACTAGGCATTGAAGGAACATACCTCAAAGTAACAAGAGCCATCTATTAAAAACTCACTGCCAATGTCATACTTAATGGGAAAAAAAGCATATCCTTTGGTGACAGACACAAGACAAGGATGCCCACTCTTACCGCTCTTATTCAACATAGTATTGGAAGTTGTAGGCACAGCATTCAGGCAAGAAAAAGAAATCAAAGGCCTGTAAATAGGAAAAAAAAAAAAAAAAGTCAAACGATCTCTTTTTGCTGACAATGTGATTCCATATCTAGTAATTTTTTGTTGTTTTCTGATGGGAGCAGAAGATCAACTGCTTCTAAACCATCATTTTGCAACTAGCCTTTTAAAATAAATCCTGAAGAGCAAATGAGAATTTCTAAATAGAAGACAAAGTATAAACTATCTGAAGAAAAGTTAGAGAAGGGAATTCTGTTCTCAAGAAACAAGCATGTGCAAACTCATATGGGGTGTGGTCTATCCTGGAAATAAAAGGGTGTCAACAACGTTGAACTGCATGGATGAAGACAGTTGGGAATCAGAGACTCAGACACTAGACTGAGTTCAAAATGATAGGCACACTCTAAATGTCATGGTAAGGTCTTCAGGTGTTATTGTATGGGTGGTGAGGAGGCAGTGAATATTTTAGAGTGGAATACTGTCATGATTTATTTTAAATATGTTACTTCAAAAAACAAGTTCTGTCAGTTATGTATGTTATAGAGTCCTTTGAGTGACAGAGAGATTGGCTAGAGGAGACATCTGATATGGTTGCAGAAGCATAGGTTACAAAGGAGTAGACACTGAGTCTGAGGAGTAAGAGATTGGAAAGTCACAGGTGGTGGACATTCAGAGCTTATAGTTTATCAATTCAGCCATCTTGCCAAAGCAGAACCCTTTGACTAGAAACTTTACTTTTCCACCAATATGCCCATTTCCTACTTATTCTTCAAAATGTGGAGGGCTTTTGCTTCTGGGAGGAGGTGTTCTCTGGTAAAACTCACACCCCCAGTCATCAGTCTATATTTGGGCCCAGCTCACTATGTGCTCCTTACAGCAGTATGTATGTCTGGTTATCTATCATTTTACACTATGCTGTAAGTAATTTGAGTAACGTGTCTATGGGTTGCATAATAATCTGTCTTTGTAATACCAAAACTTGTACTCTGGAGTAGAAATTAAATTAACAGATAAATAGAAAGAAGAACTGATAATAATGGTGGTAAGAATGAGACACAAGATAGTTAACATAACTGGAATAATTACTTTCTTTTAAATCTTTCCAGCTCTGACTGCTTTTCTACTATTTTGCTTCAATAATTTGAGATAATGCTTTCTTTCATGATTAACTTTACAAAATACAATATTAATTTTTATTTATGAAGACACATATTGTACTTTAAGTACTACCTCATCAAAAACCTGTTATAGATTCAGTCACAAAATGTTAATGAAATTTTTTTCTCATAAAAGCTATTTCATATTATTCTACGCAATATAGCTGTATAATTGGAGAGTACAGTGAAATAGTGGTAGAGATTTTCAGTCAATTGACGTGTAACAGAAAACAAAATGAAAATTTAAAAACACAATTTGTTCAATTATTATTAATTAAAATTAGGAAAACTGTATGTTTCACAAACTATTAGCACATAAACCATATTTACATATTTCAGCTTAAAGGCTTAAACACTTCAAAATATAAAACTATGAAATGATATTAATTTATTGATTTTTAATCTACCGAATGTTTAACTTTATGAAATTTATCTGTTAAAAGAGGATTATGCCAATTGTGAATAAACCCTTGGCTTGTATCAGTATCTGTTCTCCATGGGTCTTTTCGAGTAACAGTTAAGTAAATACCATTTCTAGTACATCGCTGTTTCATACATCTCTCAGTTCTACCCATCTTGAACACCATATGGTCAATTTAGTAATATTTATGCTTTCCTAATAATAAAAATCATGTTTATTTTATAACATTTATAAACTAAATTGTAGGTAAGCAAATAGAAAGTCACTCGATTTTTGAGAAAGGATAAATTATTACTTTTTAGCTAATTTAAAAAATATTTACATCTTCTCATACCAAGTGTTGATAGTAGAGAAGCTGGATTGGTACACTGCCGGTGGAAGTTTAAAATGATACAACCACTTAAGAAAACGATATTTTAAAAAGTTAAGCTATATATGAAAATATTTGTTTCATTAAAATCAATACAATTTGCACTGCTCTTATATTCATATATACATAATTTATTTATCTGTTTTCATATTGGTTTTATATTTTTATAACACATGAATCATTTGTGCATTTATATGTTTAAATGTATACATAAAAGGTGACCCATTCCACAGCACGGTTTCAGTACAATATCCTCTATGTATGGTAATATTCATGGAAAAAGTCTTAATGATCTGAAAATATTATTTGGATAATACAATTTTCAATAATAAAAACAATAAATTGTCTAACATCTAGCCAAATATGAATTAGTAACCTCAGATTTGAAAAATAATAATTATTAAATGATCTTAAAATTATTAAATGATCTTAAAATGTTAGCCTCAAGCTAGTGAATGAAGTACATAGCAAAGTGACTGTTTTAGTCTCCAAAGAATGTAAAGGGCTCTGCCCTCAATGTTACTAAAGAATGCCATTCTAGAGTGGCGTAATTACCATCCAACCCAGCTGTGCCAACATCTGTTTGCCAGTTCTCTGAAGAAGAACAAATGTAGAAGATAAAATGAAAACGAGTAGAATGCCTACTCAGAAAATGTGCAAGATAAATGGATATGAGCACCAAAATAAATTCTTTTTTAATGGAGTTTCAATAGCTTTATCAATTGGTGGTAGTAGCTGATTTGAACTATATTCCACTGTTTAAAAATATACAAGGCACACATTTTATTCTTGATTTTATGATGCATATTAAGCTGTCACATTTTTGCTTAACCGAACTCTACCTTAGAGACAAGTTCTATAACATTAGTGGTATTTGTAAAAATAAGACATAAAAATTATTCAAAATTAAATTTTTTGTACTAAATGATGGACATTTTATGGGTAGATAACTAGACTTTCAAAAAGAAAATAATATATATCTAAAGTTAGATTTACTTCAAATACACATTGATAGTTTCCAACACATATAATCATGTTTAATCTTTAAATATATACTGAAATTAAATATAATATTTATTAAGAACTTAGCAAGATATGGTTTTAGTAAAAATAGCCTACCATCATATAAAACACTATAACAATAATTAAACCATATTGCGAATGTAAAACTTAATGTCAAGAAGAATTGCATCTTGCTGGCTTAAACATTATCCTACAATTTGAAATTCACAAGAGATAATAATAATTATTATCACTCTTAAAAGCATCACTGCATCACTATATTTAGCTTTGCCAACTTATATTTTTCAATATGTAAGACAATGTTATCTGTGAACAACCTATAAAACCAATTCAGAGGTCTGAATTCACTCTATTGGTTTACTAGTTTACCACTTCTCAGCAATAGGGATAAGAATAACACAAAGCAAATGCTGCAGATTTTCATTTTCCTGTAACTTCCTGGCCCCCTGCTGTGATCTATGTGTAGATTAATAATAGGCCAAGTCTCTCTGATTCACAGCAAAGACCTCAGCATGCTACATCATAAAAAGTGCATAGCTTTCTTACAGCATACTTATTTTAAATTAATATTCATTAACTTCTGAATATTTGGCACAAAGAAAAAGTGAATGTGAAAGTAAGTTGCAAATAAATGCCATTAAATCCTCATTAGCATACTCACATCCACTAATGCAAAAAAGATGATGAGAAATAGGCCAGATTCTAACCATTCTTGACTGGATACTAACAGATAAATAACCTGAATTTCATCCTGAGAAATAAATTAGTTTGTACAAATAAGGTATAGTTCTTAACCATAAATAGAAAATAAAATGTGAATTCATAATCATTCTTGTTCAGTATAGGAAACTGTACTAACTCATACCTCCTAAAGGAACTATTGGTTAGCAATGATGAAGACAAAAATTATTATATGAATGGTAAGCACATTAATGTTGAATATACCCTTATATTGGTATTTTATTTAGGCAAATGTCCTTAGGAAATCTGAACAAAAGGAAATACATTTTTATTAACAAAAAAAGATTATATGCACCATTCATAAATAATTTATTTTATATGTATAATGTACATTGTGCTAGCAATTGTTCCTACATGACCATTTAAAATTTGTACATGAGCATAGTTATAAATTTGGAGAAATTCTGAACTGGTAAGGTAAGAGTTCATGAGATTTCAAGTTTTTTATAAAATGTCAAACAAAAAAGATACTAAGCAATTGAAATGTACAGTTCTAAAATCTGTTTGTGTCTTAGCTGGGAAAAAGGGAAATTTGACAATGTAAAATATGCGGCTGTTAGTAATTGTTTAGCTTTAAAATTCTTGAATAAAAAAATTAATGTCCAAATAACCCTTCTGATCCTTATCTTCCTCACATATGGGAATAATTATACTAGCTTTATTTTAAGATTTTGAAGATTACAGGATAATATTTATTTAAGTGTTTAGCATCTGGCTTGGTAAATAAAAGGCAGTAAACATCACATGATAAATATCATTACTACTGCTAATATAATAATTATTGCTACAAGTAGTAGTAATAGTAGTAGTAACAGTAGTAATATCAGTGGGAAAATCATCATTGATGTGTTCTTGGGTTTGGAATGTTAGTAATAAGGTCTGGCTTCGTTTGTGATGTTTGACCACTGACCTCTTTTAAAGCCTCGCCTCCCCTTTCCCCTTTGACACTGCATTTGAACAGGCTAGTAAGAAAGCCTCTACATGTCTATATCTCCTCCTCTGGCAGTAATGGATAATTTAAACCTCTTAAGCATGGGAACTTGTCCCCATTCCAACCTACTTGTCACTATAAAAACCCAACTGACACCCTCTAGTTTGGCCCAACCCAGCTCAAACCTGCCCTTACCTGACCAGCTGTCCCCAGGGATCCCTTGTGTGAGGAATAAACTTTCACTCAAATGTTCTTGGTGTGTGAAACATCATCTGCCTTGACATCCAAACCGAATTTCAGTTATGGATCTATTTCTGCCTCCATAGGATAGCAACAACAACAACAACAACAAAAGTCTGGCAGACCCAGAAGGATGCACTAATAGATGACCACTACTGCTTTGAGTTTTCTTCTCTTGCTCTCCGCTTACTAAGTACAAATCACTGCATATAGTGTGTGGGATGGCTCCTCTGTTTGTTAGTAAGTTTGTACTTTCTATCATCCTGCATTGTGCTCTATTTGTGCAGCCTTGATGCCCCTGTATTGTAAGTTTTGCTGACCTCAATTGGAAGTTTTGATATTTGACATTTAGGAACAGGGGTGTGGAATCAAGGCTCTCTTTAGAGTATTCCTGGGCCCTGTGTCTCAGCCCAGACCTATTTGTGTGTCTTTGAATGAATTTTGCATGTAACTGATCCTAGGCTCAGAGGGAAAACTTACTCTGTGACTGACTGGTTGTTTCAGCCAGAAGTTGACCTCCCTTATATAGAGTGCTCAGGGGAAATACTGTCATACTCTCTATGATAGATGAGTCCATCAGGAGGTTAGTCATGGAAAAGAAAAAAAAACAAACAAACATGTAAAGAGAATTAAAGAAAGAAAAAGTGAGAGTGAAAAGAAAAAGCAGCTATTATGTAGTATGCTGAGGTCTGTATTGTAAAAGCAGAATACTTACCTGTCTTTGAATAATTCTGTTACTGCAGCTGCTACCCATGCTTCTCTCAGAACAGATTTTCATTAAAAGGGACAACACCCATCTCATTCTGTGGCAAAAATGCTTATGAAAAGTGACCCCAGATCTTTATCTGAACCTCATTAAATGCCAGAAGACATCATGATTCTATTGGTTAATTATAAAACAGACTGAAAGTTAAGATGGGCCCCTTAGGTGCTAGAGATATCAAGATACTGAAAGGCTACTCTACTGTTAATTTATGCCTGGAACTCTGGCGTTTGATAAGGAAGCAACAAGGGAGGATTCCCTAAATTCTAAAAATACTGGTTGAGAATCCTTGGTGGAGAAAGCTTACTACCTTGAATTGGGTTAAAAAGACCCTCCTAAAATATCTTCTATAACCATTCTACAACAAAAATACAGAGGCAAAATCTGAAACAGAGGTCTGAGGTTTGACTCTTGGAAATTCAAAACTTATTTACAAATTTATGTGACCAGCAGATGGAAAGAGTGCTGATCGGCTCTTGGGCCTACATAGACTAGCTCTGAAATAACTTTAGCTTCAGTGGAGGCATAACAGTTGCCTTGCTTGTCTTGTGTCTTAGTCCTTTTTGTGCTGCTATAACAGAATACCTGAGACTAGGTAATTTATAAAGAACAGAAATGCTTTTCTGTCATAATTCTGGAGTCTGGGACATATAAGATCAAAGTGCCAGCACCTGGTGTGAATGTTCTTACTGCATCTTCACATGGCAGAAAGTGGAGGGCAATACAGAATGAACAGACTCTTGAAAGCCCATTTTATAACAGAATTAACCCCTTGTGAATTAAACACCCACAAAAGGCCGCACCTCCCAAGAGTGTCACATTTGGGATTTAGTCTTCAGCACATAAATTTGTGGAATGAAATCAGACCATAGCAGTGTGTAATCTTCAAATTACTAGTTTATTGTGGAATTCACTAAACTTGTGGAAAGAGATGTGTAACATCTGCTATCCCAAACATTACAAGGCACATCTCCCAGCCTTTCCATTGCTCCACTGGATATTCACGGCATAGAAAGTAGACAATCCTACCTATATACACAGTCATTATTCTGCCTTCCCTTACCAACTGGAATGTGTTCTAACTTGTTGAATGGATGCCAGTTATTCAGAAAAGTTGGTATGTCTCAATGGCCATATTATTTTTCTGAGCATTCTAATGAACACAATCCCCCAGACAGTCCTGAGTAGTCTGTCTTTAATAACAAACTAAGCAGCTATTTATCTGGGAAGCATTCATAAGTTATAGGGGTTTTTTTTCCTGCTTCTTTTAATTAGTGAAGAAGCTACTGTTAGAGATGTTCTTCATAGTCTAGACTTATTAGTTGCTATAAGGTGGGCCTTAAGGCCCAGGTCTTCACTTCCCAAGGCAACAGACCAAGGTAAGTTCCTATGTCTGAGTTTTCACAGAGATCTTCCAAAACTAAAGAATCTTCATCAGAAGACCTGGTATTTGGAATTTCATGAACTGAACATATTCAATTATATGAATTCAAGGTATAGAGTTAATCTGATGTCCTCATCCCTTGAGGTCCCCAAGTTGTGTGATACACTACTCCATTTCCTTACCTAAGCAATGGCAAATGTCCCAGCCTCATTAGGGGTACAACATGTTTGGGACCCCAGTAATCACCCAGGGATGGTCATCCTTGTATTTCCATAGCGGTGATTGATCACTTTATATTGTATTAAATGATCACTTCATTTTTTCTGGTTCCCAAATCATGGAGATCCTTGGAGACCCCACTAAAACACAGAAATCCCTTGAGTATTATCAGACATAAGACTAAAGGCAAATATATCTCTCTTACTCTGAACATTGACACCATAACTTTGTCTAATATCCCAGTAGTCATAGCTTTCACCCCTCCTCGAATTTCCCATTGTTGGAATGGATGCTGTACCCAACCATATAGTCCATTGGAATAAAATTGAAACCTCGGTCCTTACTGTTGGTCTTTCCAAATGGGATCCTTTGAATTTGCTATCACACCTCTTAAAATTCTTAGTATGATCCAATTGAAGTTGAAACTGAGTCTTCAATGATTGAAGCCTATTTTACATGGTTTATTAAGGGAAAGGGTAGTTATTCCCACTATCTCTTCATTTAACATACAATTTAGTCTATACTTAAACCTGGAAAGAATGAATGGTGTCTTATAGTCGATTAGCACAACCTTAATGACATGTTGCACCCATTAAGACCCCTGCATACCCAAAATGATTGAAATGACTAGTATCATACAATCTTCCACTTGCAAATACTTTGTTTAATCTTCCACTTGCAAATACTTTGTTGTTACAGATTTGGCTAATGTGTTATATTCAGTGCCTATTTCAACAATCTCTCAGGCTCAATTCACATTCAGTTTTAAAGGAACACAATACGTCTTTACTTAGTTGACCATAAAGTACGTCAACAGTCTGGCCATTCTATTCAACATCTGTTAGCAAGACCTTAATTGGAACTAGCTGTTTCCAGACACCTAGGTATTACACTACATTAATTGCATGCTCCTGTGTGAAAATTCACTTGATACTCTCACAAAGAATATATAAACATTCATCATTTGACTTCCTGAGAGGGTGTGGGCTATGTATGACTACATATGCAATCTATGTTCCAGATTTTTCTTCCTGTTTTGATTTCTACTCTCTGTATTCACACCTAAACATGCCTCTTGAGCTCCTGCTCCTAAACAAACCACACCAATGTTGTTCCCCAGTGTTCTATATACTTGTCAACCGTTCTTATTCTGCTGACTATATTGGAGGTCAGTGGTGCTCCTTTAGGAACCCACACTATTATTCAGCAAAATTTCTAAAATGATACCACTCAGTAAATGTCCAAAATAATAACCAAATATATGATTAAAATCACTAAAGCCCTCAAAACCCTAAAGGAGAGGCAAAACTCTGGCAAATATGGGTTATGAATGATGGTCTAGCCTTAGACTATCTATTAGCCAAATAAATCTTGGCAACAAAAGTATTAAAATTTAGATTTCAACCGACTGGTGTATTAGGGTTAACCAGTGGGACAGAACCAATATGATATCTATATCTAGGAGTTGATTAGGGAGAACTGGCTTAGAGGATTACAAGGTGAATTCCCACAATGGGACATCTGCAAGGTGGGGAAAGAGAGAAGGTGAAAGTATGGCTCAGTCCAAGTCCAAAAGCCTCAAAACAGGGAATCTGACAGAGCAGCCCTCAATCTGAGGCCAAAGACCCAAAGATTCTCCAAGAGGCCACTGGTGCAAATCTCAGAGTCCAAAGGCTAAAGAACCTGGAGTCTGATGTCCAAGTGATGGCAGTGGCGACTCATCTGGACTGGCTGCTGCAAACACAATGGCTGCAGCAGAGGAAGTGCAGCCGGGGCTATGCTCTCTATGGAGCCAGTGGGGGCCTGGAACAGGCGGGAGCCCCATCCTCTACAGATTTGGTGGGGCGAGTGTAGCTACAGCCGCTCAGCAGTGGCTCCAGACCCTGGCATCCCTACGCTCTTGGGGGCCTGGGAACCCTCCCCTACCCTGCAGGCTTGGAAGTTCCTGCTACCTCTCCTTGGCCTCTCCTCGCTTCTGGTGCCCAGTGCAAGGCAAAGCAAAGTTGTGGCCAAGCCTGAGTGCTGTCTCAACCTGGCCAGGTGTGCTCGCACCCAGGTGTGCTTGACTCATCATCTCCCTACTGCCTCAGTCCCCTCCAGGAACACAGGAGGGAGGCTGAGGGGGTGCCAAGGGCAGCTCGGGTAAGGCCTGCATGTGCCCCTCAGCACAAACAGCCTGGGCTGCGTGGAGGGCATGTTTATGGCAGCAGGAGGCAGGCAGCCTTCTGGAAATAAATGGACGGTCCATGGTGAACTCTACCTTCAAGCCAGGAACAACCTGAAGCCTGGGGGTTTGGTTGCCAGTTCCGATGGAGTCTGCGGCCCAGAGTGAGAACTTATGATGCTTTTTCCGGGCCTGCCCATGGCTGCCCATGGACCAATCATCATGCACGTCCTCCCTTCTGAGCCTATAAAAACCCCTGGACTCAGCCAGACTTGGACAGACATCAGGATTACCAGCTGCCAAAAGGAACTACCCACTTTGGGTCTCCTTGACTCATTCGGACAACCTGCCTGCACAAAGGAGCTATCCCTGGCAGGTCTCCTCTCCTCTGAGAGCTGGACACTTGTTGGGACAACCTGCCTGTGGAAAGGAGCTACGCACTGTGGGTCTCCTCTCCACTGAAAGCTGCACACTCTTCCGGACGACCTGCCTGTGGAAATGAAGGTCTCCTGAGAGCTGTTCTGTCGCTAAATGAAGCTCCTCTCCACCTTACTCAGCCTCCAGTTTTCCATGTACCTCATTCTTCCTGGACATGGTAAAAGAACTTGAGACCCACCAAATGGCAGGACTGAAAGAGCTGTGACACAAACAGGGCTGAAACACGCTACCCCTCAACCATGTTGTGGGCTACAAAAAGGAGAGAAGAGCTGAAGCCCTTTGGGAAGCCGAGACCTATGGGCTCTGGGAGCCAGGGCTTTGACACCTTCTTTGGGGCTCTGCCATTCCTGGAGTCTCCAAACTTCTGGTTGCCACCATGTTCCCCTTGTGCAGACACAGGTGCCCTCAGTGGAAACTGAAAGCGGTATATCTGGTCCAGCACAGCCTCCCATGGAGCCGGCACCTGTGCTTGGGCCTGGAGCTTCCCACCAATGCCACAGCTGCTGGCATGCCTTGCTGTGCACAGTGGCAGAGCCCCACGCTCACTCGCCTACACACCCCTCACTGCTCTGTGCCTGGCTCATCCTTGGCAGGTGTGGGATATGGGCCGGTAGCATGAGTTGAGCACAGCCGGCCAGGTGGAGTGGGCAGAAGGAGCCCAGCAGGCACCAGCAATATTTAGGCAGAAGGCACTGCCAGCTGGTGAAGAGACACCCTAAGTATACTGTGACACAAGGGTAGAAGGAAAGGAAGCCAAGTGTCAGGCACAGGAAGAGAGAGAGATACTGGGTGAACTTAGCAAACTGTTAATCCCCCTTTTTCTGCCTGCTTTGTTCTAGCTGCACTGGCAGCTGATTGAATGGTGCCCAAGCACATTGAAGGTGAGTTTTCCTGTCTCATTCCGCTAACTCAAATGTCAATCTTGTCTGCAACACCGTCATGGAAACACCCAGAAACAGTACATTACCAGCCATCTAGGCATCCCTCAACCCAGTCAAGTTAACAGCTAATATTAACCCTCACAATTGGGTATACAGCATTTTGGTGCACTAAACCTTTTACTGCATGTGGATAAACAGCACAGGCAAAGTTGCTCAGGTGGCCCAACAAAAGATTCAACAGGTTAAATTTAAGCATATCACTTGGATATTTGAGCAAATACCCTGAACACCCACAGAGGTCTCTCAGATGTCCTCATCTCTCTAGAGTAAATCAATGCATATATTCACTGAAGGACTTTGCATTTTCATTATAGATGGGTGCATAGGCATATAGTTCTAAGATTTATATTTACACTCAACTTCAATGAAATGAGACATGGCATATTTCAGTCTTCAACGAAACATCAGAGGTGAATAATAAAGAGGAGTCTAATTCCATTACAGATGTTTTATCATTGATTTCCTTTTATGCCTCACCTCCCTTTCTCCTTTCTTGGCCCCAGATATGGGGCCAAAGTTATAATAAAGCTTAAGCACAAAAGCCTACTTTGTTGGTGTAAACAAAACAATTAAGCCTCCTGCACTTTGGAAATTTTCCACAATTCCAACTCTTGTTCTTACAAAAGCTCAACCCACAATCTCTGCTTTGTCCAAGCCAGCACAGATTTGCTTGTTTCTGCCCAGGTATATCCAGAAGTTCTTCATGCAATAAATTTTATCTCAAATGCTTTAAGTATGTGGGGTGTCATCAATCTTGACATCTGAACCAAGATTCAGCTGATGACCATCTTGATTCTGCTAAATGTCTACAAAACATAGGTAGACCCACTGAAGCTGAGAAATATATTACCATCCGATGGAAACACCATTATAGATTAGTCATTCCCAAAGAATATTTATTAGAGCATATATTAAAAAAATTACAGCACAAAGATATTGCCAAGTAAAATACTTTTCAGAAATGCAGAATTAAACATAATTAAACATCACATAAATTCAGGTCTTCCCAGAACCTTTGGTACTCTAATGTTACTTATAAATCACTAATAGGCATGTATAATGCAAGATTGAACAAATGCATTGGTTCCAAAAATTGGAACTGATATTCAAATAAATCATTTTACAGCCTTAAGGTTGCTATGGCAATGCCTGTTTTGATTGGTAGTGGCCATGCCATACTAATGGTTTATATATATATATAGCTATATTCATAAATATATAGTCATACTACATATATGGTATGTACATTGTAGTCATACACATGTATAAATGTACAACACATATGCAATACATTTATTGCATACATAGCACATGTATATAACCCTATCATATCATCATATATATATAAAAAACTGGACATGATATGACATATCCAGTTATATAAATATATATATTCCTTCAATAGAACTATATTGAATGGAGCATGGGATCAACTCAATCTATTCAAACACATTTTTAGCAATACTGTTTTATGATTGTCTATCCTATATATTAATATTTTTCTCAACTACAAAAGACTCTAGTTGTCAGAAGATTATATTTGCTTTGAACTGAAATTGTCCATTTGGCAACTTTTAGCCATTTTTACTTTCTTATTTAGTGTTGCATAATAAACGTGTTTTCACAGCAACCTTTCCTAATGTCTGTAGCTAGGACTTTACACCAATCAAGACATAATGCCAGATAATAACAATGTCCAACATAATAATGGAGAGTCTCTTTTTAATGAGTTAAAACATTCCATTACATTAGAGACCTCGAGAAACTTTAAAATATACAATTTTCCACAGAAACTCATTTTCCATAAATTCCTTTTTTATTCTCTATAATTTGATAGCATCTGGGACAAATATTTAATAAAATGCAGAAAGTCTATGTGGATTGCTACACAATGTTTGCTGCACATACTTTCTGTGTCATAGCCTTATATTTTCCCATTAACCTTCTCCCTAGTAAGAAATAGGGTCTCAGTAGAGTTACCCTATTTGGCATTCTCTTTTGCATTTTGCGGAGAAGCCTTAAACAATTTCCAGAATCTCAGCCCTTAGATTTAGTCAGTGAGAGACATTTAATCAAATTTTTGTAAAGTGGAAGAAAAATAAAAGCCAATATTCTCTGATGGCAAATGCAGATAGCTTAGAATTTCAGTGGCAGCTTTCCTTGTTTTCGGAGTCCTATTGAGAAACACCTGTTGCAGGCAGTCACTCAAAATCATATCTACTGTGCACAGGCAGCTCAGAACATCGCTTGGATTCTAAGGCTTTTCATGAGAATTACTGACTTTGCTGCTGTAGACATCTGGCTTTATTGGCTGCAGAAACTTTAGATATTCTCACTTTGGTAATATCTGAAAACAGTTTGCTGTTCTTTTCTAATTCTTCCCCAGTTTATGTAAATCTCTAACTTCCTAGAATAAATCATTATTTATTTTAAGATATTTTACTTTTCCTAACTGAACTCTGACTGAACAAGTTATAATCATTTCCTAATTGTGAAATAAAATTGACTTCCCAGGATGAACCTCTTCTCTAATCTTCCCAGAATTTAATATAATTGACAAAATCATTCTCTTGAACCTCTGTATGTTCTGCCATTTTATTCTATGACCACATACACTTCTGATAACCTACCTCTCTTTTAAATAGTCTTTATCACTTACTTACCACCATATTTCTAATAGGGTCAGTGAAATATCTATTCATATACTATGAATGTATGTTTCCTAAAAACAGCAGTGTGTTTTGACTCCCTTCCTTCTATAATGAAGTATGGGATTACTAGCAATTTAGGTTAAAGTCTGTTTTCAAATGTTTCAGTTGGGTGATCTTATACACAGTTTAATAAAAAATAGGCTTTAGGTACAAATATGTATAGATGCTGGCCATAAATTTTATAGTTATGTGGACTTTTAGATAAATTACAGCATCTTTATTGAAAATAAAAATTGGGAATACTACTACTTACTTCATGAGCTTGTTAAGTGGTTAAATAAAAAGTAGTATGTTTACATTACTTCTGAATTGTCTGGCATGTACTGTTTTAAATAAAATGAGCCTCTTCTATTTATATTTAGAAACATTAAAATAACCTTGTTATAATTTTATGAATATTTATATTTAAATAAAGGAAGAAAAAATTGTGTTTTTGCAAAATACCATTTTATAAATGTTTTTCTTTTTTATATTGAATTAATTAAAAGTTTTCCTATGCCTATTGATTTACCATCCATAGAGGAACGTGACACACGTATGTACTGGTAGCTCTGTAGCTGTACTCCTAAAGTTAAAGTTGAAAAGGCATTTGCAATAGACTTTAATTAGCTGTTTATGGTTTCTTGTGAAACTTTCAAAGATATGTCATAGATAGAAATATCATATTTTTCACTGTAACAATTTACAAATTTCGGAAAAGTCATTAAAAGCAGTTTTTTTGTGAATTTCAGAAATTTTAGTAAACCTCTCTATTATACTTAGAGGATTTCTAAACTGGATTTGGAGTTATAATCACGTGGAGACACGTGACTCTAAGGTGCATCACTTCTAGTTTGGCCCTCAAAAACTGTTAATGCCTCCTTCATCATTCTCTTTTTTTATTTTCCTCCATCATGCAATGAATGTGGATGCTTCAAGCTTAGATAACATTAAAAAATGGAGACAGCATGGATCCTAAGTGACAGGATACAGAGCATCTACTGACCCACACTGAAATTTGAGAGAATATGAAATAAACATCTATTGTTTTAAGTCTCTGATTGAGAGTTTTGCATTTTGTGGCAATCAGTGCATATTTTCCTCAATATATACAGTTAAAATGAAGTAAAAATACATATCTATTAATACAATCCAGAACACACATTTATAGAAATATATGAAAAGTTTTCTTATGAACCTGAAGCCCTTAGGAAGCTGAAACCAGTCAGAAGCAAAAATAGTCATAATATTAACATGAACCTTCAGCAGTGTTTGTTGGCCAAATACAGCATGTGCTGCTTGTGTTACATTTAGATCTAGTATGTCTTTGTTTGTTTTAGATATAATGAAGGGGAAATTATCTCAACTGAAAGTTCTTTCAGAAATGTGGGCATAATGACATTAGACTTTAATTGGTTTAAATATTTCTGAAAAATAAAAGATAGAGTTTTTGAAGTGGCATCCCATATAAATATAGAAGCAGCTTCAGCTTTATTTGTACTCTAGTGCTTTAATGACAAAAACTATATAATGTTGTTAGGTCTAGTCTAGTGTGAGTAGAATTCTATGAAGTTTCACAATGTTGTCTGCTTAATGATCTTATATACATATATTTTAACTCGAAGTTCCTAGCAGTAGTGCTACTGGAGAAAATCTATCTGCTTGGTAGAAATCATTAGGTCAATGGTTTAGTGGGTCTAATTATCTTATCAAAACAGGATTAGTGTCCCTTGAGTTTCTATAACGTCATTCTTTTACTTTATTATCTGGGTGAACCCATTCCCATCTATAACCTTAGAGACTATGCTAATGACTTAAAAGCCTCTATAGTAAACTAGATGTGTCTGTAAAGCTCTTAGTTTTACAACTGTATTCTGAATAGTTCTTGTAGATTGTACTATTCAACATAAAACTCACACTTAAACACTCAGCCAATTAGATCCATATTATCAGCATAGAGCTCTTGCCAATGGCATAAGTTATTAGCTTCCAGTAGTCAGTTGGCTATGGAATATTTTCAAAATAATTCTCACATACCACTTAGCCATCTAGCCAAGGTCTTCTGCTCTATCATCCTCTAATATAAAGACTTTAAATAAATGTTTCTCACCTCTTAGCAAATATCAGCAAAGAGTTTATAAGCAAGGTCTAAGTTTCAAGGATGAATGCTCTCAAAAAGCATCACTTCAACAGTAACATTTCTATTTGACTACGAAAACAATTATGACTTTTGGCTTGGACAGAGACACAGAAATTTGTAAATTACCATTCATCCTAAGGAATACAGTGCTTGTGAGTGTGGTTCTAGTAAAATTTTTAAAAATGCTACAAATCAATAAAGTAATGATGGTATATACACCTAATCATTAAGCGAAAGTAGGCAGATAGTCTATGAATAAGTGGGTATACAGCAAAGCTAGTGTGTTGCCTGAGATGGAGCTAAAGAACACTAAACCAAATATATCATCTGTTTCAAAAGTATTATTTTAAATTTATTTATGATGAAATATCTTTTTCAGCCTGCATCCAACAATGTGATTTTCATTAGTAAGTGTATTAAATGAAATTTTATGTTTCTGGTTCATGCTATCAAAATGTTATTAAGACTCTTTTGCTAACATTTATTTTATCTGTAAAAGCCTTATATTTACAAATCATTTTTTGAAGTTTATAACATTTACATATTTTTCTCAGTTCTTTGAATTTTTATGAAGATAACTATATAACATATAAGAATGCTGCATATTAAATCATAATATGCTAGTGTTAAATTACAAAGTGCTGCTTATTTATACTCTAGCCGTATGTATTTTAGAAATCTTAATAATAAGGATCAGGTGCAGTGGCTCACGCCTGTAATCCCAGCAGTTTGGGAGGCCAAGGTGGGCAGATCACTTTAAGTCAGGAGTTCGAGACCAGCCTGGCCAACATAATGAAACGCTGTCTCTACTAAAAATACAAAAAATAGCTGGGCGTGGTGGCACATGTCTGTAATCCCCGCTACTCGGGAAGCTGAGGAGGAAGGATCACTTGAATCTGGGAGGTGGAGATTGCACTGAGCCGAGATTGTGCCACTGCACTTCAGCCTGGGCAAAAAGGATAGACTTTGTCAAAAAAGAAAAAAAAGAGAGAGAGAGAAAGAAAGAGAGAGAAAGAAAAGAAAGAAGGAAGGAAGGAGAGAGAGAAAGAAAGAAAGAGAGAGAGAGAGAGAGAGAAAGA
>NC_045447.1:49542583-49595183 GCF_002776525.5 Piliocolobus tephrosceles
GAGAGAGAGAAAGAAAGAAAGAGAGAGAGAGAGAGAGAGAAAGAAAGAAAGAAAGAAAGAAAGAAAGAAAGAAAGAAAGAAAGAAAGAAAGAAAAAGAAAGAAAGAAAGAAAGAAAGAAAGAAAGAAAGAAAGAAAGAAAGAAAGAAAGAAAGAAAGAAAGAAAGAAAGGAAGGAAGGAAGGAAGGAAGGAAGGAAGGGGAAGGGAAGGAAGGAAGGAAGGAAGGAAGGAAGGAGAAATCTTAATAAAGTTATATAAATACAAACTTTGTCTGGAAAGGACTGTTAGTCTTTTTTCACTGTTAAATCCCTAGCACCTGGAAAAGTGTCATTTAATTAAAGTGTTTAATGAATAATTTATAAATGTGTGAGAAACAAATAATTCTTTTCAATGTAAAACATTATCTCTTATTTTAAAGAAGAAATTGTATTATACTTTCAAAAGAAAATATAAACTCCTATAATTGTGACAGATGATTGTGCACATAATTAGAAAATAAACAATAGTTGTCTCTTACATTGTTTTCGGCAAACCAAATAAAAAACAACACTGGTACTTATTTGAATCATCATGTTGGATAAATCAAGTACAAAAAACATAAAGAGGAGATCATCTGAGGACTGCACTTCACTCAGAGGGAAAGATTTCTTTTCAAGAAAATTAATTTGTTTTGGTTTATGCAGGTTGCTTTTTGGTGAAAAATATTGGCAGGAAGACTTACACAATATCCATTGCAACTATTTCTTCACTTATCTTCCTTTACCAGAACTTGGAAACATAATACTGAAATTTTCAGTCTGCCTGCAGCTGGGTTGGCCATATGACTCCACCGTGGCTAAATATATGAAGGCAGTAAGCAGTTGAATTCTTCTATTTCCCTTCTTGCTTCTTGGAACATGAATTTAACATCAAGACACATAATGGTGGATATATGTACATGTGGATAGACAGATAGATAGGTAGGTAGATAGATAACACACACATATACATACACACACACATATATACATACATAAATACATATATACACAATTTATGACCATGGATGCAAACACCACATGCTGTGGCGCTGATAGACCAGAAAGGTAGAAGTATTATTTTCATGACTTCAGAAGCTACATCATCATTATGCTTCCTGACTTCAGACTTATTACTAAATAAAAATAATAATATTAATATCTATGTAACAACTGTCATATTTTCCATAATTTTCAGCTTAATGATAGCCTAAACAATTGAATATCTTTTCCACATTGAACATAACATGCGCATTTTTAAATATTTATTTTTATTCGAATATAATCACAGAGTACTAAATGTGTATTATATTACAGACCATGTATTTGCATCAGGAATTTATGAAATTTCTGAGTACTGTCTAACCTAACTGCATTTAAGTAGTATTTGAGCAAAGATATCATTCTTAGCCCTCATGATTGACTTTTGTTTCCTCAGTTTTCCAATTATAAAATAATATCAATGAAATAGGAAGTATTCAATAGTATGCAATACAAAAAAAAGGACCCAACATTACAATGTGAAACGTTGATGAGGTTAACAGGCAATGGTGCACTCATGAGCTTCATGAGAAACAATAATAATGTACTACTATGTACAATACATGAGCAGATTTCTCTTAGTAAGTAAATGGATGTCTTGTTTATTCCCAGATGCTTTGGGATAAAACATAGACCTGTGATCTGGTCCTGGAGCTGATAGAAAGAGGCAATCCATTTATCCCTCTGCCCTGCTCATAATCAGCACTCGCTCTATGAATAGAGGAAGTGTGCAGAAGGATACATGCCAACCCACTGATATAAGTTAACTAAAAGGCATAAAATTGTTTTTCTGTGTGTTTAAAAAGTAGAAAAATAAATTTTTGATTAAACAAATAGTAATTTCCCCAATGGCCACAGGCTGCCAAGGCAGAAACGGAGAAAAAATTGATTTTTTCTTTTGTTTCAGATTATTCTTTATATTAGGCAGAAAATCTAGACTCTTTAAACTGCCTGCCTCATCCAAAAAATCATGCAACCACTTTAAACATATTCCTTCACAGTTTTTCTTGGTGTAAAACTGGATAAGCATCCTAAGTATTGGCCCTAATAATCAGGTACTGATAGTGCAGCACAGGAATTTTCTCTAATAAAAATTAGCAAATGTTTATTGAAATGATCAAACAGTTGTTTTCCTCCACTCTGTAAATGTCATGTATTGTATTTAATGATTTATAAATATATGTTAAATTATCCTTGCATTCCTGAAGTGAATCCCACTTGATAATGGCAAATGATTTTTTTTAATGTACTGTTGAATTTGGTTTGTTAGTATTTTCTGAGAATATTTGCATCTATGTTCATCAGTAACATTGAGCTAATTTTCATGTGTTGTAATGTTCTTGTCTGGATTTATAATCATTCTTGAAAAATGCTGAGAGAGTGCATGTAAAGTGCTCTCACCACAAAAAGATAACTATGTCAGGTAACGCATATGTTAATAAGCTAGTTTTAGTCATTCCACAATGCATCCGAAATTCAAAATATCATGTACACATTTATTGTACACAATAAATACACACAGTTTTATTCGGTCGATCAAAAAAATGATAAAAAAGAAAACGATTATTGGACTTAGGCAAATATCTAACAGGTCTTAATTTGGGAAGAAAATTCAATAGAAGGCAAATCAAAGCCCTTCTGGTTTCATACAAGATCCCCAAATTGTCAGATCGCCAATAAATTTGCTTGCTGCCTACCAGATAGAATTCTCTCTCTGGTGAGATTAAGAAAAAGCAGATGGATGCCTAAAATTTTCAAAATTCACTAATCTAGAAACAGATTCCTCAATTACTGCCAGATTTTTTTTCATAAATGCTAGAAAACACATGATAGATTTTACTCTAAAGGCTATATGGTTGTTATTTCTCAAATCTAATTACACAGCTGTGGATTATATGATGGTGATGGTGATGATGATGATGATGATGATGATGATGATGATGATGACAATAGAAACATTACATGTCAGGACCTCAACATATATATTTGTCATATATGGGATTTGATTCCAATTTATTCTAAAATCAAGGCTTCTGTGCTATATCACTACAGCATTATGCCTCCTGTCTTTTCAACTCTAGGAATCGGTTTTGAACTTCTTCATATAATAGTCAGATAGTTGTAGGTTTATCTTCTCCATCATTATTACTAAGCACTAATATGTAATTTTTAATACAAAAACAAAATAATTTTAAAAAATGAAATGTGTAATTGTAAAATATGAGTGCCTCTATGTTTAAGCAAAGTAAACAAAAGTTGACTTATGAAGGCCACATTCTAATCAGCTATCAAGTATAGAATTTCATACTTCATTAAAAAATTCAGACACAATTCAAGGCAATGAAACAAAATATCTTCCTTCCCTTCCCAGCATGCCTCCTACCACCACCCTTTTCCCCAGAGAGGCAAGGAAACTTCCTGGGATATCAGCCTGGATTTCAGGTTCCTACAATCTGTCTTGACAAAATATGTTCAGAAACAAGGTCTTCCATTATTTATAGTTTCTGGAAGAGCCTACCTTTTACAGCTTCTAAATTTCCCTGAGTAAGTCTGTGCCAACAGCCAGCCCGCCAAGAAAAACTTAAGAATTGTACTGTGTAACTTGGATAGTCTCTGTCTTTGACCTCTAAGTGTTACTGATCTAGAGTAATAGTTAGGAGGATATTTGTCCCTGTGAACATAAGATTTATTTAAGAATAGCAGGCACCCAGCTCCTAATGTATCAGATAAATCTGTTTGCTGGTAAAATGTTCAGTCTTGGAAGGATTCAAACAAAGAAATGTAAAAACTTCTGAGATGATACAACAAGACCCATGTCCTCTATGATTTTGCTTTTGAAGACATCTCCTTATCAATGATGGGAGATGGGACAAGAGCATTACCTCTTTTTCGTGTGTTTTTCTTTTCTCATCACACTAATTTCTCAAACAGTCTAAATACACACAATCTCTGAGAAAGTTTCAAATAATACATATTTTTTAAAAGCTCAGGAATTAGATACTTTAGGGAGAATTTGAAGAATCTGTAAGTCATATAAAGCTGCAAGTTGATTTGATTAACAGATGTGGAAAATTACTGTCTTATAAATTCTAAGGTTCTGATTTATACTGTCCCAAGTGTAGCCCACCACCTTTCTACCCAACCAAGGACAGAACTCTTCTTGGATTCAAATAGTTATAGCCAATCGGGAAACAATAAACTTTTCCATAGCTTCATCTTAGAAGATTTTGTAGACTGAAGTTTTCCAGAAAATGATATCACAGAAGGGAAGCAAAACAGAAGAGAAAAAGATCATAATAACTTGCTACAAAGTGCAGGTTTTGGTTCATACAAAGTACCTCTCCCTCTGACTCAAGCCTCTGAGCTCCTTTACAATTTATTATTCTGTTTGAACTTTTATCGTCTGTTTACAAGAAGACTAATCTCACTAGCTATAACCTTGTTAGGAATATTCTCTTACTGACCACAAAATTTGGTTCTCTGGACATTTGACTCTAGAGTCAATGCCTGGAGTAAGTCAGGGTTTTACTCAGATCATCAATCTTATTCTTAATTTTCTCTTAAAGGGACAGATGCTAGTGTGTTCTGTTTTGTTTTGAGAAATATGTAAAATAACATATTGAATGGTTTCAGCCTTAAGGAGAGACATTGTCTGCCTTGAAATTTCTTGCCCCTTAGAAATAGAAATATTTCAAATATATTATCCAAACTTATGTTTCAGATTTACTTTCCAACCTATTAATGCTGTTTTGAAAAATTATCAAAAAAATAGAAACTATAGAAATAACTAAAAATATAATGTGAAAATTTTAATATTAATATAATAAATAATTATTTGGAAACTTTGCACTAATAGGAAAAGAATTTTTAGGTAGCTGTTTAATTCACAAATATTTAGAAAATGTGATGACAAATTTCATTCAATATAATAATGAAAAATTAAGATCCATAACAAAAAATAGAAAATGTTTAAGACACATGATGACTATGATGAAAGTTGACATATAAGTTCAAAAAATACCTTAAATAAATGAAAATATATAAAGCGTTCCTATATGAGAAGTTGCATTACGAAATGTAAAATCAACCCAGCTGGATGGATAGTATAGCAAAAGTCCAAACACAATTCTAAAAATAATAAATGATTCTAACATTATCTAAATGGATTAAAAACTCAGAATAACTATAAATATATCAAAAAAGAAGAATAATGAGAAAAAAGTTTTGTTTTATCAAACAGTAAAATTTATTATAATTTCATTTTAAGTTTAAAAATATTGTGCTGACTCAGTAATATATAAAAACGTATTATTTATAAATATTGCATCTTAGAATATTAGGAAAATTTGGAATTGGATAGAAAATTAAAGTCATCTTTCTAGCTTCCTGAACACAAAAATAAATTTAACTCACAAATACAAAAAAAAAAAAAAAAATCATCACTACCAATTACAACTATAGTAAAATTAGAATCAAATGAAAATGATGGATTACAAATGTGAAATAAATTCATCTACATCATCTATAATAGATAATATTTAGTTTATGAAATAATTTAAAATATTAATTAGGACAACTATATTGAAACATGACACAAAGATATAAGCAAGCGGCTTATGAAAGCATTCAAATTAGAATAAAAAAATAGGAATTAACATTTTAAGTAAAATAAAAAAGAGAAAAAGATAGTACATGGTGTTAATGCCAATGTGGAGAAACAATTACTTTCCTAAGCCTAGTGATACAACTAATTTAAAGGGAATTTCATAATGGCAATTTGTAGAAAGGTTTTTTTTTTTTTTTAATCATAGTCTTATTTTAAAAAGAAATGACAGAAAATAATTTAAATATCCCCCAATTGGATAAACACATTACAACAGTAACCATCATTATGCTGATATTCTTTAGTCACTATGAATTGGTTCACAATATAGTAAGTTTACAAAGAACATTTCAAAGTATAATGTAGTTAATAGTATAATCGATTTTATATTTTTTGTAAGGAATGGGAGAGAATTAGAGATACAGAGAAAACAATCAACTATTTGTCTACTTATCTATCTATGAATCTGGAAGATGCAAAGTCAAATTTTTTAAAGTATTCTGTGTGATGAGGTAACTAAAATATGTTATTATTCTCCATTCTTTATTTTCTAAATTTTATATAATGGACACATTCTTATCACATGAATTCAATACATTTAATTCTATTTTTTAAAGGGAATTATTTTATATGTATCTGTGAATGCTACAGATTTTTGTAACCCAAATGAAATTAAAGGTTGTGTAATGAACCTAAAGTTTCATTTAAGGAGTTTTGCTCAATGAGAAAAAAATGATAAAATTTATACATAAATATTTATCCATCCAGCTTGTTTTTAGTATATTTTTAAGTGAATGAGGGAAATGGAAAAAGACACCAGTCTTTATACCTTAAATAGACGTAAAAAACTATTTTATTTTTTATTCCTTCCTTTCATTTTATATTCTTCTCCTTTTTCTTATTTGAGAAAACATAATTGTCACAGGAACATATTCTTTAATATCATGTCTTTTGTGAGATGGGAATATTAATTTATTTGTGCTCATAGAGTTCAAATATAATTTGAGGTAAATGATGTCCGGTTATCAAGCTATATAAAATATTATAGAATACAAGTTAATTTATATATATGGTGCTTCTACCATTACATATTGTTACTACAATTATTACTATATGATCTGGATATTTATCAGTTTAAAAACTTCATGTTAGGTAAACCTTAAAAAAACACACAAGTAGCATGTTGGGTAAGTTAGGTCTATGTTTATCTAAAGGTAACAAAAAATGTCAATACAAATTACTTAAACCAGGAAAACATAGTATATTTTTTAATGTAACAAAAGAGATCTTCAGGGATACTATTCAAATCTGATCCAATAGAATTCTTAGATATAATAAAAACCCTGGCTGTTACAATCTTTCCACACTACTGACATTAGCACTTGACTTTTATTCAGGGCCAAATCTGTTGCAGAACATGAAGGAAACAGAACAGTTTACACAGAGTACATTGTGAATGTTCTCCCAAGGATTGCCCAGATCAAGGATCCAACTTTCTTCATCCTTATGGTCATAGGGGTGTTATTGCATTTGCAGGCATAATACTAACATTCTAGGCAAGAAAATAGGAAAGGAGCTATTTTTTGTAAGGTTTCATTTGAGAAAAAAACCTTCACCACATAATTTAATGTATGTCCCAATGTCATCTATGAGACACAGTCAGCTACAGCTTTATAAGAAGCTGACAGTAGAACTATTTTACTTCCAAACTTAATACTGGGGTGAAGCAAGGGAGAGGAAGTGTGAAAGTTGAGTGAGCCAACGTTCATTCATCATTGTCTACCCATGGATGACTGATATTCCCAAAGCACATTTTAACCATTAAATTCACTTTTGTTCTCCATAAAAATATTCTTTCCCAAAATGGCTTACATGAATTTTCATTCCTTAATGTGCCATGGCTCTTTCTTTTTGTTGTTGCTACTAATTGGAATATATAAAATAAACAAACATTACAGAATATATCTTTCTAGAGCTTACTTTTTCATTTAACAATAAAGCTTGAGAATCATTCAATTTTAGTATTAATACATTTTTACAAAAATTATAATGTCCTGTGCTTACTGCCACCACAACCATTGCTTCCAGGGGCTGAAACACATTCTTCTCAAAGCTTGAGAGCCACCTTTCTGGGGAAACTGCCACTGACAGCTACTCCACCTCCCAGCAGCAGGACCACCACACATTTTCCCAAACCTGAGGACAGACTCTTCCGACCTTCTGCTGGGGCATAAAATTCACATTCCTCAGAGCCCAACAGCTACCTACCCTGGGCTGTTGCTATTGGTAGCAAACCTCCACACCAGCAGCAGGGATGCTACACACTCTCACATCCCCTGAACACAGGTTCCCACAACTGCTTCCACTATGACTGTTATTGCTGCCACTACCACTGCCACCAATGCTGGAGGCCATAGCTCATGCTTCCCAAAGCCTGAGAGCTGCTTTCCTGATGCTGCTGCAACCAACTGCAGGGTTTCAAAGGACTTGAATGCACCCTGAGGATAGGCCTTTTCTGTCCACCACTGATGACACTGTCACCACCATCAAAATGTCAACCAAGGGTCTGAAGATCACTCATTTGTCCCTCTCCTCAGCAAACCCTCACCACAGTTTCCACTGACAAACATGGCATCAGTTACTGAGTAAATCACAGACACCACTGACGGTTTACAGTTGGGAAAAAAATGTGAAAGCTACACTACTGCATGTACCCAAAATAAAAACCAAAGTACCCTACCCAAAATACTCCATAAATACATCTTCAGTAGAAGGTCTTCCCCTATGAAAGCCATTCAAAAAAGTGGAAGAAGTGACTGTCACCAGATGGGAGATATGACCATAAAGACACAAGAAACATGACAAAACAAGAAAATGTAATACCTCATAAGGAAGACAGTAATTTTCCAGCAATAGATTTCAATTTTAAAAATTATGAAATGCCTGATAGCAAATTCAAACTTATGATATTAAATAAGCTCAGTGAGATAGAAGAGAACACAGATGAATAATACAAAAAAGGTAAGAAAACAATTCAAGATATAAATAAGAAACTCATCAAATAGGTAGATATCATAAAAAAAGAACCAAGTAGAAACCTTGGATTTGCAGAATTCAATGGATGAAAACAAGCAAACAAACAAAAAAAAACAAAAACAAAAAAACAAGAGCTTCAACAATAAACTAGGTCAAGCAGAAGAAAAAATATCAGGACTTGAAAATGTTTCTTTTGAAATAATGCCATAAGAGAAAATAAAATAAGACAAGTCATAATTTTTAAAAGCTTATGTTACATATGTGACACAATAAAGTGACCAAAAATCTGAATTTTGTCTATTCCAGAAAGTAAAGAGAAGATAAATGGCTAAAAAACCTATTTAACAAAATAGTAGCTAGAAACATGTTAACTATTTTTTCTAACAAGAGTTTAGATATCCAGATACTGGAAGTCAGTTATCCCAACACACAAATCACAAAATTCTTTTCCAAGGCACATTATATAGTCAACTTGTCACATGGCAAAAATAAAGAGAAAATTCTAAAAACAGCAAAAGTGTCAGCTACATATAAAGGAAACCTGATCAGAATAACAAAACACTTCTCAGTAGAAACCTTACAGGCCAGGAGAGAATGGGATGATACATTCAAAGTACTGAGAGAAAAACAAACAAACAAACAAACAAAAATAAAGAAAACTGTCAGCTAAAAATACTTTGCCCAGTAAAGTTATCATCACCGCTAGATCTACCCTACAAGAAATTTTTAAGGCAGTTTTACACCTAGAAGCAAAATAATGCTGTCTACCATGATAAAAACAAGTGAAAATATAAAACTCATTGGTAGAGCAAACACACAAATGAGGAAGAAAAAGGACTCAAATATTACCACTGCAGAAACCCACCAGAACACAATAATAAACAATAAGAGAGAGAAAGGAATAAAAGATATACAAAACAACCAGAAAAACAATTAACAAAATGGCAAGAATAAGTCCTCATATATCAATAACTACATTCAATGTCAAGAAATTAAATTTTCCACTTAAAAGAGTTAGACTCAATGAATTAATAAAAACATGATCAAAATTCTGCCTACAAGAAAATAGTTTCAACTGTAAAGACATATAGACATTTTTAAAAAGGGTGAAAAAAAATCCCATGTAAATAGAAGCCAGAGTGAGCAGGAGTAGTTATGCTTATTTCAGATAATATATATTTTAAGTAAAAAACAGTAAAAAGAGACAAAGAAGGTCATTATACAAAGGGATTATCTCAGCAAGAGGATATGGCAATTCTAAATATATATGCTCCCAATACCACAGTGCCCAGATATACAACGCAAATACCATTAGATCTAAAGGTAGTGATAGACTCTCATAAAATAGTTGTTGGGGATTTTTACATTCACTCTTAGCTTTAGATAGATCATCCTGACAGAAAATCAAAAAAAGAAACCTCAGATGTAAACTGCACTTTAGACCAAATGAACCTAACAGACATTAACAGAACATTCTATCCAGCAGCTGCAGAATACATATTCTTCTCATCAGCCCATGAAAAATTCTCCAAGACAGACCATATGTAAAAACACAAAACAAATCTCAACACATTTTTAAAAACCAAAACCATATCAAATATATTTTCAGACTACAATGGAATAAAACTAAAAATCAATAGCAAGATGAGCTTTTGAAATTGTACATATGTATGGAAATTAAACAACATACCCCTGAATAATCATTTATTCAATGAAGAAATTGAGAAAAAAAATATTTTTTAAAAAATGAAAGTGGAAACACAGCATACCAAAATCTATAATATACAACAAAAGCAGTTCTAGGAAGGAAACTTATAACAACAAATGCCTACAATAAAAAAGTAGAAAGCCTTCAAATAAGCAACTAAATGAACCTCAAGGAATTAGAAAACAAGAACAAACTAATCCTAAAATTAGTAGAAAGAAAGAAGAAAAAGTGGAAATAGTGACTGAATGAAATGAAAGGAGACTAAAAGAACAATACCAAGGATCAGTGAAACAAAAAGTCGCTGTTTAAAAAATACAAACAACATTGATAAATGACTAGCTTAGCTAACCAAGAAGAAAGAGAGATGATCCAAATATACACAACTAAAAATGAAAAAGGAGACATTACAACTGATTCCACAAAACTCCAAAATATCATCAGAGAATATAATGAATGATAACAACCTGAAAAACCTAGAAGAAATGGAGAAATTTCAGGAAATACACAACTACCGAGATTGAATCAAGATAAATACAAAACTTCCATGAACTAGTAATAAATAACAAGATTTAATTAATAGTAAAAGTCTTCCAATAAACAAAAGCCAAAATCAGATGGCTTCACTGCTGAATTCTACCAAACTTATACACATATCTATAAGCTTATATACATGTTTAAAGAAATATATATGTTTATACATATAAATATTTATATTTAGATGCACACATATATATAAGTTTATATATATATATATTATATATATGATCAGCCATGACCCAAGGAAGCAGACAGGGACAAGGGCTTAAACAAGCATGACTGGGCACAAGGCCCAAACTCAGCTACTTCACTGCTTTTGCTCCTGTCAGTCTGATTTTATATATATATATATGTATATGTATGTGTGTGTGTGTGTGTGTGTATATATATATATGAATCTTTCAATGTTGGCTTGCTCTTGAATTCTTTCCTGAGTGAAGCCAAAATCACTCCAGAGCTGAGCCCCAACTTGAGGGTTCACCTGCATCATTTCTATACAACAATTTCATGTGTGTGGATACACACACACACACACACACATATATATATGTTTATATATTGTATTTGTTTTCACACTGCTGATGAATACATATGTGAGACTGGGTAATTTATAAAGAAAAAGAGTTTTAATGGACTCACAGTTCCACATGGCTTGGAAGGCTTCACAATCATGGTGGGAGGCAGAAGGCATGTCTACATGGTGACAGGCAAGAGAGAATAAGAGACAAGGGAAAGCAGAAACCCTTTACAAAACCATCAGATCTCCTGAGACTTATTCACTATCATTAGAACAGTATGGGGGAAACCGCCCCCATGATTCAATTATCTCCCACTGGCTCCCTCTCACAACATGTGGGAATTATGGGAACTACAATTCAAGATTTGGGTGGTGACATAGCCAAATCATATTTTATATACATATATTTATATAGATGTTTTATATTTATATATCAGTATATATATTTACATATTGACTTATGATATATATACTTATATATATTTACTTGTAATATAATATATATTTGTGTATATATTTATACACACACACACACACACACATAGAACTAACAACAATCTCCTCAAATTATTAAAATATTGAAAAGGAGGAAATTCTCCCTAACTCATTCTATATGGCCAGCATTATACTCATACCAAAACCAGAAAAGATGCAACAGCAACAACAATAAACTATAAGCCAATATTTCTGCGAGCATAGATACAAAAATTCTCAACATAATTCTAGCTAATCGAATCCAACAATACTGGAATTTCTTCCAGGGATGCAAGGATAGTTCAACATAAGCAACTGAATAAACATGACGCATTGTAGCAACAGAACAAAGGACAATAATGTGGTCATCTCAATAGATACCTGAAAAGCATTTGAAAAATTCAACATCCCTTCATGATAAAAACTCACAATAAGCTAGACATAGAAGGAACATACCTAGATATAATAAAGATCATATATTATAAGCCCACAGCTAATAACATATTGAGCAGAGAAAAGCTAAAAGCTTTTCTAACATCTGGAACAAGACAAAGATGTCCACTTTCAAAATTCCTATGCAGTGTAGTACTGGAAGCCCTAGTTAGGGCAATCAGGCAAGAGAAAAATTAGAAGGCCTACAGATTGGAAAAGAGGAAGTCAAATTGTTCCTCTTTGCAGATGACATGATATTATATTTAGAAAAACCTAAAGACTCCACAAAAACCTCTTAGATCTCATAAACAATTCAGCAGTTGCACAATACAAAATCATCATAAAAAGATCAATACTCTTTCTGAGATAGGAGATCAGCAGGACTTGTTTCCCCCACCTGGCTGATCAAAACAAGATGTAGCAAGGAAACCAGCCCAAACGAATTAGGGCTAGGAATTAATGCATTTACATGAGACACTCCAACCAGTGCCATGACAGTTTAGAAATGCCATGGCAGCAACCTAGAATTTACCTTGTATGGTTCCAGGAACTCTCTTCCCTGTTTCCAGAAAGTTTGTAAATAATTTGCTCCCCCCACCCACCTTTTTTTCTAGCATATCATTAGGATTAGGTATAAAAATAGCTAGCTGGCAATCCATAAGGGCTTCCTCTGGGGTAGCCCAGCACCATAGGAACTACTCTCCCTATGGGATAGCCCTGATTTGTCTAAGGAACAACCATATTGCTGTACAATTTTACTCAAAAAAAAAAAAAAAATTGCTTTCCTTCATTCCGGCTTACTCTTTAATTCTTTCCCGAGTGAGGCCAAAATATCTCCAGATTCGGGTCCCAATTTTGGGGTTCACCTGCATCATTTCTATACAACAATAATGAACTAGATAAAAAACGAATCAATAATATTTACTTATCTACAAAAAAAAAAAAATCTTGGAGAAAATATAACCAAAAAGATGGAAGAACTTTACAAAGAAAGCTACTACTGATGATAGAAATTAACAAGGGCACAAACAAATGGAAAGACAGTACAAGTTCATAAACTGGAAGAATTAATATCATTTCAAAGCAATCATTCAATGCAATCTCTTGTCAAAATACTAATGACATTTTTTCACAGAAATGGGAAAAACAATTCTAAAATGTGTATGTAACCAAAAAATAGCCTAAATAGCCAATGCAATTTTTTTAAAAAAAGCTGAAGGCATCATATTATGTGACTTCAAAATATTTGACAAAGCTACAGTAACCAAAGTAGGATGGTATTGGCATAAAACCAGATACATAAACCAATGGAACAGAATAGAGAACCTAGAAATAAATCCACATTTTTATAGTCAACTGATTTTTGACAGGGCACCAAGAACATACATTGAAGAATGGACTCCATATTCAATAAACAGTAATGAAAAAACTGGATATTCACATGCAAAAGTATGATAATAGACCCTTGTCTCTCATTGTATATATATATGTTAAAAATAACTCAAAATGGAGTAAATACTTAAATTTAAGACCCCAAACTATAAAACAACTAGAAGAGAGTATAGGAAAACACTCCAGGGAATTGTTCTAGGCAAAGATTGTATAAGTCAAGGCTTCAAAAACATAAGCAACAAAATAAAAAAATTTTAAAAAAAGAATTATATTTAACTAAAAATATCTACACAGTAAAAAAAAACAATTAGCAGAGTGAAGAGACAACCTGGTAAATAGGAGAAAATATTTGTTAGCTATTAGTTTCACACGGGTCTAATATCCAGAATATACAAGGAACTTAATGAAATAACATGAAAAGAAATAATAACAAAAATTGGGAAAAGAATCTAAATAGCCATTTATCATGAGAAGATATAAAAATGGCCAGCAGAAATATAAATAAATGCTCAACCCCATGAGCTTTCATCTTATTCCAGTTAGAATGACTATTATTAAAAAAGATTAACAGATGCTGGCAAGTCTGTGGAGAAGAGAGAACGTTTTTACACTCCTGGTGGGAATGTAAATCGGTAGAGCCATTATGAAAAATAGTATGAATGTTTTTTCAAAACCTAAAAATAGAACTGCCATATGTTCCAGCAATCCCACTACTGGGTCTTTATTCAAAAGAAAAAATAAGTATGTCAAAGAGATACTTGCACCTACATGGTTATTGCAGCACTATTCACAATAGCAGGGATATAGAACCAAACTAAATGCCCTACATCGGATGACTGGATAATGAAGATGTAGGATATTTACACAACTGAATACTACTTAGCCATAAAAAAATCAAATCCTGTCACTTACAGCAATATAGATACAACTGGAGGTCCTTATGTTAAATGAAGTAAGCCAAATCCATAAAGACAAACATCACTTCTCAGCCATATGCAGGAGTTAAAAAATCTAATCTCATGAAAGTAAAAAGTAGAATGATAGTTACTAGAGACTAGGAAGGCTGTGGGGTGAGCTGGCGGAAGGGTGAAGAAAGACTGGTTAATACATGCAAACATACAGCTAGCTAGAAAGAATAAGTGTTAATATTTGATAAGAGATTAGGATAACTATAGTTAACTATAATGTATTGTGTATTTGAATATAGCTAGAGAATAAAGATATTAAAATCTTCCTAACACATAAAATGATAAATGTTGAGATGATGGATATCTTAAATACCCTGACTGATTGATTCATTACACATTCTATGCTTGTAAAAAAAAAATCACATGTACCCTGTAAATATGCATTAAATTGGTCAGCCGCGGTGGCTCACGCGTGTAATCTCAGCACTTTGGGAGACCGAGGCGGGGGAATCACAAGGTCAGGAGATCGAGACCATCCTGGCTAACACGGTGAAACCCCGTCTCTACTAAAAATACAAAAAATTCGCCGGGCGTGGTGGCGGGCGCCTGTAGTCCCAGCTACTCGGGAGGCTGAGGCAGGAAAACGGCATGAACCTGGGAGGCAGAGCTTTCAGTGAGCCGAAATTGTGTCACTGCACTCTAGCCTGGGTTACAGAGTGAGACTTCATCTCAAAAACAAACAAAATGCCTAAAATTATGTATCAATAATAAAACACATATTTACATATACACATACACACAAATTGTAATATTCTGCCATTTTATATTTCATTAGAATAGATGATTGCAATTGCTATATTGAGAGTAAACAGCAAGAGAAAGTATGAAGAAAAATAATAACTCATGAAACACTAAAATGTTATTAATTTGTGGTTCTGGTATATACACAGAACGTGAAAAGTAATTTTTCATGACTTTAATGGTGTTGTATTTAGGGGCATGATCACTAGGATGATATTCTTGAAAAGCACTTTTTCCTTATTTGTGAAAACCTTAAGTATTGTATTTTGTACACATACAATGAAGGATGAGATCCATTGATCTATTTATTCAATATCTTCATTGATTCATTGCTCAACAGAATCGTTAATTAACTTCTGCATAATAAAAAAAAATTCTTGTTACTTTTGGCAGCCAGGATAAGCAAAATGAAATTAAACAAAAAAATCTAACTTTCATATTAAACATTATAGCAATTATAAATTTTTATATCTTGTGTTACGGTAGCTTCTTCACAGAGCTCACCCATCTCTCTTGGAAGACTCATAAATGTAGCCATATTTAAGCATATGATATGCGTAATGAACAAATCTGCTAGGTCGCAAACGTAACTATTGACATGAAACAGTATAGATATAATTTCTATTCTCCTATCTTACTCAACAAAGAATGTGTGGTGAGCCTTTATGTACAATGTTAATAATTATTTGTAATGAATTTGTAGTAAGGGAAGTGTGTTATTAAATATACACTCATTTGTAAACTGAAAACAATGATTGCTATCTTACAAGGTATTCACTCCTACTAAATTAAATCAGGTAAAAAATATATTCCATAGAATATCTGACTAATTATGGAAATTAGTCCTTTACACCTCCATATTTAACTTAGGCAAATCAGATAATATTATTGCCATTTTTTCTGTTCCTGCTGTTTCTTAATTTACAAGAGAGTGATGAGCCTTTCTGAGTTTTAGTTATTTCCCAAGTTTACTTACCTTGTAATGTGCAGAAACACAATTGTAGCCAGTTATTTTAAATACCAATCTAGTCTAGTGTCCTTTTAATCCCAATAACTTGAGAGAGAGAAAGAAAGAATTTCAATAATACTACATATTTTAGCTTTACACTTAGTAATTTGACATTGAATAAATATACATAAGGTTCTTTATCTATATGTAAATATATTTTTTCTTAGTTATTTTATTCTTCTTCTCAGAAATAAACTTTGGACTTATTCTATAGCTTTGATTCATTCTGCTTTTGTTAGCATGTAGCCCTAGATTAATTTCAATTCTAATTAATCTCCTTCTCAGTGAAATGAGATACCTTTTTATCACTGCTATGATTTTTGAGTGTTCCAACCCCCCAGATATTTGTGCTTTCATATAAATGGAAAGCAGCTTTCAATATAATAAATGTAAATAATACCACACACACAAAAGAATATTGATCTGTTAGTCATTCATCAAAGAGTAACTTGTCTGGCTGATGACATTTTTGTTATAAGGTCCTTAATAATTTCTAACAAACACACAGAAATAATGTATAATAAAAACTCATAAAAGTATGATATACTAAATATTCATTTATTCATTTAATATATGTATTGCACTCTCACATGTATTAGGCACTCTTCTTGAGGATGGAGAGCCACAAAGGAAAACACAAAAACCCTACGTTAAGAAACCCACAGAAATAAAGAAGAAGGCATCGAATTCTGCCAAGCTGTATTAAAATAACAAAATAGCTATTTCATACAATTCAGAAAATAATAATTAGGAGTCACTAAATCTTAATGGCTCCAAATTAGCTTATGTTAAGTAAATAATTTTTTAAATGTTAATTCAAAATGTTTCAACTCATTCCGGTATAAGTTGATATAAGTGAGGCCTGAATTACCAAATTTTAATCAGAATATAAGGAGTATAATTATTTGTCAAGAGAAAATTACATCAGGTATTTTTAAGAGTTAACAAAATTATGTTTAGATATTAAAACGCATCTATATCTTAGAGTTAAATTTTGCCATGATCGTCTTGCAGATTGGCAGACAGTAAGAAAGTACATATAGCACTTGATTCAGAGTTCCATACAGGTAAAATTATTTTCTAAATTACAGTTTTATTAGCTTCAAAGTACCTGTTGAGAACATAATAAAATTGATCTGTAACATGTTTATACAAGTTTTAAAAGTTGGAGTTTATGAAGTCAGGTGTTAAATTTGCCATAGCATTAAAGTACATCTTTATTAATTAGAATGGTCATTCTCTTAAAGCCCTAGAACCTATTTTTCACTATTAAATATTTACTTATAAGTTTACTAATAAAACAGAATAAATGTATTTGGATAGACATAGTATTTAAATTTTCCTTTTCCAGTGATTTTCTTATTTGGATTTTCAAAACATATGATAATATTACCTTTATATAAGCATATCAGTAATAAATTGAACTTTCCATGTTACTTGAACATAAAATAATAATTATAAACTTTTATTTTTGACAGATATCAATACATAAAACTGGAGTATTTAATTTTTTTCAAAAAATTGATCAAATAATTGACGCTTAATCAAATAACTGATATTATATCTTGCTTTTCTTCTATTTAAAAAAAATTCATGTGAGTATTATGCAATGTAGACATATTTTTAACTAAATAATACTTATTTTATTTACTAGTGCTTTCTAAAATATTTTAAATTATTATTGCTTACCAAGTAGATTGATAGAATTAATTTTACTGTAATGGAGCCTCACTTAACATTATTTCAATCATGTTAAACATTGAAAAAGGAAGAGCTAAATACAATGAGTACTCAAATATATTTCAATCATGAGATGATGTTGATAATTTAATATCATCTATAATTATTTCATACAATATTTGTGATTCCTTGGCTTCCCTATAATGGAAAATCAACTCAAACTGGTTTAAGGAAAAATGTGATATTATAGCCTCACGAAACATAAAATTTCATGTTCAGTTTGGCATTTTCATTTGGGTTAAACCGGAGGCTCAAATAACACCATCAATTGAATCTCTCACACATCTCCTGCTTCGTAATTCCTCTGAATGGATTCATTGTCATGTACGTCCTTTTACCCAATAGCCCTCAGCAACTCCAAATATATATTACTTTTATAGTTACCAGTTCCAAAGGAAAATAAAGATTTTCTGTCACAATGATTCCAGCCAAATTCTTTTATTAAGTCTTTTTCATTTATCTTGGGTCAAGTAATTATCCCTCAACCAATAAAAGTGAGCAAGAGCTTATAAATCTCTGAATGTCTGTGATAGCCAAGAAGGGCATTGGTATCCACTTCTGTAGCTGTGGGATAGAGTCAGTTCCACTCAAAACACTTGAGTCACAAATGATATTAGATTATAATTTTAGCTACATGTGGTAAATAGAGGTTAGCATTAATACAGAACGCTACGCCTGTACCAATGAATGTGGGAAATAATAAGAAAGGAGTGGAGGCTTGGTAGTGCCATAAAGAAAAATTGGAATTACCAATGAGTGAATGACTGTAGTCAAGGCACAAAATGTCCACCCAAAGCAGGCATAAACATTTTGCATGACAGTGATAGGGACAGGAGACAGGGTAGAAGAGGGCGGTTCCCAGGCAAAGGCTCCTTCCTCGAGCCTGAAGACCTGTGGCCCTAGATGAGGACAGGCATTTCTGTTTTCATGTCCAAAAAGTGGCCTTTTGGCCCACCACGTCACCTATCCTGTCCCCATATAAACCTGAGGCCGGGGCGGGCAGATCACGAGGTCAAGAGATCGAGATCATCCTGACCAACATGGTGAAACCCCACCTCTACTAAAAATACAAAAATTAGCTGGGCGTGGTGGCGGGTGCCTGTAATCCCAGCTACTCGGGGGCCTGAGGCAGGAGAATAGCTTGAACCCAGGAGGTGGAGGTTGCAGAGAGCTGAGATCGCACCATTGCACTCCAGCCCAGTGACAAAACGAAAATCCACCTCTAAATAAATAAATAAATAAATAAATAAATAAATAAATAAATAAATAAATAAATAAATATTTTAAAAAATAATAAAATGCCTAAAAAACTGAGACCTTAGTGGGCACACACACAAGCAGCTGAACGTCGGGACCAGCTGACCAGTGCGTTATTGACAAGTTTTATGTTTAGACACAGAATAGCAATATTTTATAATAGATGTAAGCAGACACACCTTTTCTTCTCAGTGAAGAAAGAAGTGTGTGTGTGTTGGCAATTGGTCAAATGGGGTTCTTGTTTTTGTCATTTCAATAATGCCTCTATTTCACTTCTTCCCTGGCAGTGAATAAACATACAGAGAAAAGATCTGTGTCTCTTTAATTTGATATAATTAATTCCACAAAACTGAAGTGTTCAAATTATTTTCTCAAAAAACCCAGCTCTTTAGTGCAATAATAAAAGGCAGATGGGGATTTTTGCCTCATTGAAACATCAAGAACTTATATTAAGTGTTTTCTATATTGACTCACTATTTTATTCTCATCACTCATTCTGGATTCACTACTGCTAAAGGATAGCAGTGTTCCTTAGAGGAGAAAATATTTATCCAATTTCTAGAGCAGCAAGGAAACTCAAGGGAACTTGATAGAGTCCTAAGACCATGCAGGATATTAAGTCAAGCTGTAATGTATACAAGTTTTGTCTGAAATGTATTCTATAAAATAATATCTTATTTATACTTACAATCTCCTTTCAGTAAAATGAACTTAAACAATCCTAGCTTCAAGTCTATGTAAATTTCACTATGTTTCTCCTACATTTTAATTTCCTTCCTATATAAAGATATATTTTACTGAAAGCACAATCATATTTTCTTGAATGTATGACTTCAATATTTAATATTAATTTTAAATATATTTATTTTTTCAATATTCATTTTTATAAGTTATGATATAAATATATCACTAATATATAATAGCACTTACATAAAAACAGCCTTAACAATGATTAATATGCTCATTTTTGTTCCCAATGAGATAATATTTTAATGTGTGTTTGTTAATGTGATTGAGCATCATTCCCATGTAGCAGTCAGGTGCACTGGGGGTTCTTGCTCTCCTTTTCCTATTCCTGTGCTGACAAAGACTAAAGCTTGGGGTTTGGGTTGAAAATCTGATTATTATGCCTGACAAGTCAGAATTCTGCCAAGCAGACCAGGAAGCTGGGACCTAAGGAACAGCTGATGTTTCAGGTTTGGTCTGATGGAAGTATGGAGACAGAATTCCTTCTTACACATAAGACTTCAGTTTTATTTTGCTTTTGTTTCTTAAGGCATTCAACTAATTGGATTCAGCCCACCCATATTACATACAATAATCTTCTATTCTCAAAGTTTACTGATTTAAATTTTAATTTCATCTAAACACACACACATACACGCCTTCTAGTGACATTTCTACTAGTATTTGACCAAATATTTCAATATTGTGGCTTACCAAGTTGATATATAAATTAATCATTATGACACCAAAGACTTTTTAATCATTCCTATAGCTTCTGTCTTCCTGTATTTTTGTTGACCACATCAATGAAATTTAGAGAAGGAAATAAAATGAAAGTATTCACAACATTCTATAATTTTTAAAAAGAAAGCTATCACTTCCTGCATGTTTGACTACTCATTTAGATTGTTTTCACAGTTAATTGATTCTATAAGAAAAATAGAATCCCTTGTTATTTTTAAACATACAAAAATATTTTATTATTCACATCCACTGATTAAACATTTTAGTTATTTATGAATTATAGTTTGAATGAAATGGAAGTATGGTAACACAATTGATGACTTTACAGAGGCACTCTTTGAATCCAATCAATAATGAATTTTTCTTTCTCACACTGTCTATTCAAACTCCCTCTGGAGGGGCTATTTATTTTTAGCCACTGAATTCCATAATTTTGGAGGGGCAGATTCCATAATTGTGAATTATGGAATAACTCACATAATTGTGAGTTCATGTCAAAATTATAATTAATATATCAATTCAGTATAAAAATTAAAACTATAAAATAGATTATTAATAGTATGCCCTTTTTTTTTTTTTTTTTTTTTGAGACGGAGTCTCGCTCTGTCGCCCAGAATGGAGTGCAGTGGCGCCATCTTGGCTCACTGCAAGCTCTGCCTCCTGGGTTCATGCCTTTCTCCTGCCTCAGCCTCCCGAGTAGCTGGGAATATAGGCGCCTGCCACCACGCCTGGCTAATTTTTTGTATTTTTAGTAGAGACGGGGTTTCACCGTGTTAGCCAGGATGGTCTCGATCTCCTGACCTCGTGATTCCCCCGCCTCGGCCTCCCAAAGTTCTGGGATTACAGGCGTGAGCCACTGCGCCCGACTAGTATGCCCTTCCTTTTCTTAGACAACATCTGTATTTCCCCAGATTGACCTGGGGAGAGGCAGAAGTAAGGGAAATGAAAGATATTACCTTTACAAACATGATTGTTCATACTTCCCTTTGGTTGTGACAGATGTCTAAAATATCTCTTCCTTCCATGTGTTCATGGACATTTTCCTGGCTAGTCTTTTGACTATAGCTCTCTTGACTTGGGCAGTACATATGTGTGCTAACATACCTTATGACACATGTATAGATTTTGCATCCAGAATATTAATATTGACACCTATTCTCAAACCCAATATGTATAAGAAACAACTCATAATCACGGTGGCTTAAATTTACAAGTATTTATTATTTATTATTGCTCACAGTCTGTGGGTAGGCTGTAATTCAGCTGATGGTGGTTTAGTTTGACTGGGTACCGCTTCCTGAAGTTCCAGTGCGTAAGGTGGCTCTGCCTATAAGTCATATCTACAGACAGGTGAGGGCATTTCACCAAACACATTATTCCCCTGCTATTAGACTAGTGGGCTAACGCGGATGAGAAAGGAGCTTAGAGGTGAGAAGAGATATGCAAGGAGGCCTGTGAAAGGTAATATTTAGAACCGACACACTGTTGCTTCTGCCACATGCCATTGGCCAAACTCTATAGCAAAGTTTAACAGAAAGTCAAAAGATGGAGATTGGAATCATTCGTACCCTAGCTAAGGCCAAGACAATACGTGTGAATGTATTATGCGGGCTGAAGAATTCAGAGCAATAAGTCACTCCAATAGAGGTACATCTCCAGCCTTTTTCTACTTAGATGACCTAGGTTTCTTGGGCAGAGTACTTTTAAAACAATCCAGATATATATCTATTAGGTAGAATGTAGAAGATAAGTTCACATTATCAATGCTATAACAATTTAGAAATCAAAAAGCAATGTCTTTTCAATATCATGGAGATCTTAAAAACATTGAAGACACTAAGAAAGAGAGAGAAGTTTTCCCTAGGTGAGGACGGATTGCAGGTTACTTTCTTCCCTGGTTGTCTTGATCAAATATGACAATAAGTAAACATTTTTAGGGTGAGAAAAGTTTAGGAGAGCTGATAAGAGCTATGAGGAATTGTATAATAAATTAGAATCTGTAGGCAACTCCAACATACAGGTAATTCTCTCTGTCATCTAATTTTCATTTGATGGGTTATTGGTAAGTTCAGAGTTGTAATGAATAGTGTTTGCATGACTGGAAGTTTGGATGGGATAGAGAGAGAGAGAGGTTGCATAGTCTTAAGTTACTTAGTGTCAGAAGTCCTTATAGAAGAAGGATCCTATTATACAGACAGGACAGATTCAACACATAAACCTTGTGAAATTAAAAAGGAAATGAAATTGACAAAATATGTAATCCAGCCCTGATATTGCTTTACCTCTGGTTGGATCAAAGTGATTGGCCTTTTAGTCTCAGTGGTTGACAGGAAGAGCATACCCTTCTGTGGAAAATTATATTTATATGTCTTCTTTTTTATTTTTAAAAACACAATGCCCTGCTTTTACTGACTAATATGAGACACATCCAGAAAAATGTGTTTCATATTTAAGAGAGAAAATAGTATACAAAAGCACATCTACATATGTCCCAGATGTGAAATAACAGGAAGAACTGTATGTACACGTTAAAAAACAAGAAGTACAGAGAAATTTGATTTTAAAATAGATATTTTAACAAAATGACAGACTCACTGAGAAAAGAAAAATATTGGTATTCTAAAATGAAAAAGAAACATCTAAATTAAGAATATAACAGATGGACTCACCAGCACAAGGGACACATCAGGAGAAATGATTTGAAAACCATAAGGTTCGTCAATAAAAAATATATAAACTGAAAAATTAGTTTAAAAAAGGCTGACATGAGTGGAATAAGAGATACATATGGAACCATATTAAATTGTTTACCATTTCTAATTCAGTCTTAACAGAAAAGCAGTAAATGGGACAGAAGAAAAATCTGGTCCACCATATCTGAAGAGTGATATATATTTAAAATGTCAGTGCTCATTATCTCACCTGTCAGAAACATAAACAATGCTAAGCTAGATATATGATACCTTCTTCTCCAAGAGGACAGCGCTTGGTGGCAAGATGGTTATATTGGACCAATTCCTTCTGCAAAGAGCAAAAATAAATCCTAAATAGAATTAAAACATTTTGCAAGTATAGATTCATATTTCCTGGCCACACTCTTCACTAATATATAAAGATTTAGATAGTATTTGCTCTACTAATATGAAATCTCATATAATATAACTTTGGACCAAATAACCAACTTCACAGCAAATGTGGTATTATAATAGACACATGACCAGTAAAGGAAATGAAGGTAATATTATTTTCACCATAAATCTTATGAATTTTAAAAAATAATACAGTTGGGGAGATAAAATTTTAAAATTAATGCTTTTGGGGGCATGATTGAAATGTCTGAAATGCATAGTTTTTTTTTTAAATGGAATAATCCAAATCTCTGGCTACTTAAATTGTTAAGATTAAGTAACACACGAGAAAACTGAAGAGAAGTTAAACATACGCCTGTTAACTCAGTAAGAAACATACTCCTTCCTGCTGGGAAGAAAGTGGGCTATCATAAACCTATATTATTTACAAGTTTGCAAGAGCTGCAATCAGGCAAAGGAAAATAGTCATTTAGAAGAAGTGACAGTCATAACTTACAAATTTTCTCAATGTCATTATTTAATCTGAGGGCCTGTGAAGGGCAGACTTGGAGTGCATACCAGCAGACAGATTATATCTTAATACTTTAAATATAACATTTCCAAAATGTACCCAGATTTTATCTTTTAACAATCTAAAATTTAGTATTAAAAAGTGTGTATATGTGAAATAGATATGTATTATATATGTGTAATGTATGTATTATATATAATACATATGTATTATAATATGTATTACATATATATTACATATAATACATATGTGTGTGTATATATACTGTTACATGTGGGGATAAATTATTTTACGCTTCTTGGCACAGGAATGAGAACCAAACTCTCTTAAAGTGGTCTCAGGAAGCTACTGTTTTCTATGACTGTCATTTGGTTGAATGCCCATTTTGTTACTGAAGTACAATTATTTGTTGGTGCTATAAATAATTATTTCATTGGAAAACAATGGGTCTTCTTTGCAGCTGTATATAACAAAACTATGGATCAACCATAATTTCTGCATTTTGTTTTGTTTCCCAAATTAGCTGAAGGATGAGTTGTTGGAATAGTTGGATAGAAGATCTCAGATTGCTTCATTCTAGGAGGCTATGCATTGGCTTAATATTAGGTTCTCTCATTATCAGTTGTGTCGATGGGCTAATAAAGTAAGCATTTTCCCAGAACCAGAAGGAAATATTTGTGAGACCCATTAGTTTTCAGTGAGGAAGTAGTAGACATTTGGGTAACTACTAATTTCACACTTTTACAAGGTAAAAATATTTATTAGATGTAGCTTGAAACTTTTGGAGGTTGTTATTTGCATTCTTGAGGTATAATGTCAAACATTATTTTTACTTTTTTATTTTTAATTTTTGTGAGTGCATAGTAGGCATATATATTTATAGGTTACATGAGATATTTTGATACAGCCATGCAAGGTATAAAAATAATGGTAAATGGGTTATCCAACCCCTCAAACATTTATCCATTGTGTTTCAAAAAGTTGATTATCCTCTTTTAGTAAATGTACATAATATTAAATTAATTATTTTTACTATTGTTATCCTGTTGTGGTAGCAAATACCAGCTACCACAACAGGATTCTTTGTAGTGTTCTTTTGTACTCATTAACCATCCCCACTCTCCCCTCACCTCTCACTACTCTTCTCAGCCTCTGGTAACCATCCTTTTAGTCTCTATCTCCATGAGTTTAATTGTTTTAATATTTAGCTTCCATATGTAAGTGAGAACACATGCAGTTTGTCTTTCTGTGCTTGACTTATTTCATTTAACATAATGACTTCCAGTTCCACATACGTCATTGCAAATGACAGGATGTCATTCTATTTCATGGCTGAATAGTATTACATTTTGCGTACATACTACATTTTCTTTATCTATTCATCTGTTGTTGTACAATTAGGTTGCTTCCAAATATTGGCTATTGTGAACAGTGCTGCAATTAACATTTTTTGTACTTACCATTACCAGTGAATTTTGTACTTTCAGGTGTCTTTCTGATTGACGGACTCCCTTTAGTATTTCTTGTAGGACAGCCCCGGTGTTGAGAAGACATTCAGCTTCTGTTTTCTGGGAAAGCATTAATTTCTTCCTCATGTTTGAAGGATAATTTAGCCAGATACACTATTTTTTGGGTGAGTTTCTTCCTTCAGGGTTTTAAATATGTCATACCACTCTCTTCTGTATGTTTTCTATTGAAAATCCTGCTGCCAGACATATTGGAGCTCTATTGTAATTTTTTTTTTTTTTGTCTTTTTTCTTGCCGATTTTAGGATCCTTTCTTTTTTTTCTTCTCCTGTGGGAGTTTGATGATTGAATGCCTTGAAGTAGTCTTCTTCAAGTTAAATTTGCTTGGTGTTCTATAACATTGATATTAATACCTTTCTTTAGGTTTGAGAAGTTCTATGTGATTATCACTCTAAATAATCTTTCTACTGCTACCTCTTTTTCTATTTCCTCTTTAAGGGCAGTAATTCTTAAATTTAAGAATTCTTAAAATTCTTAAATCCATTTTAAGATTATTTTCAAGAACTTGTAGGTGTGCTTCATTGTTGTTTCTTCTTTTTTTTTTTTATTTTGCCTCTTCTGACTATGTATTTTCAAATAGCCTATCTTCAACCTCACTAATTCTTCCCTTTGCTTGATCAACTCTGTCATTAAAGAATTCTGATGTGTTCTTCATTATGTCAATTTCATTTTTTAACTCCAGAATTTCTGCTTGGTTCTTTTTAATTATTTCAATCTCCTTCTTAAATTTACCTCATAGAATTATGAATTCCTTTTATGTGTTATCTTGAAATTCTTTGAGTTACCTCAACACAGCTATTTTGAATTCTCTGTCTTACTGGTCACAAATCTCTGTTTCTCCAGGATTGGTCCCTAGTGCCTTATTCAGCTTGTTTGATGAGGTTTTATTTTCCTGTATGCTGTTGATACTTGTAGATGTTTGTCCATGCCTTGGCATTTAAGAGTGAGGTAATTATTATAGTCTTCACAGTCTGGGCTTACTTGTACCCATCCTTCTTGGGAAGGCCTTTCAGGTATTTGAAAGGACTTGAGTGTTGCAGTCTAAGGCATATCTGGATTAGGGGGCATCCCAGGCACAGTAACACTGTGGTTCGTGCAGGTGCATAGAGATACAATCCTGGTGGTCTTGGATAAGAGTCAGAAGAATTCTCAGGATTAACAGAGAGAGACTCTTATTCTCTTTCCTTACTTTCCTCCAAATAAACAGAGTCTCTCTGTCTGTACTGAGCTACCTGGAGCTGAGGATGGGTTAGCACATTTTTATGCCCACCACCACTGGGACTGCGCTGGGTCAGATCTGAATCCAGCACAGCATTGGGTCTCACACAAGGCCCACAGTAACCATTATCTGGCTACCACCTATGGTTTCTCAAGGCCTTGGGGCTGTACAATCATCAGTGGTGAAGCCAGATAGGCTTGTGGCCTTCCCTTCCAGGTCATGAGTTCTGCCAGGCCCCTGGTGGATCCAGAGACACTGTCCAAGAGCCAGGGTCTAGAGTACAAATCCTTAGAAATCTACTTGGTGTCCTATGAATTGGTGCTGAGTTGGCTCTCAAACCATTTAATACACTCCTTCCCACTTTTTTCTCCTCTTCCACAGGCAGAGGAGCCTCACCTCATGGCCACCACCACCACAGGCCCGTTGGGAGTACTGCCAGGTGTTCACCAGTGTCCACTTGATGCCCAAGGGCTCTTCAGTCAGCTTGTGGTAAAGGTTGCCAGGCCTGGGACTCACATTTCGGGACAGTAGGCTCCCCTCTGGCCCAGGTAATGTTCAGTAATGCTGTCTAAAAGCCAAGTCCCAAAATTAGTGACCTCAATAGCTTGTTTGCTATTCTACCATCCTATAGCCAAGATAGTGTCTGAGGTGCAAGACAAAGTCCCCTTTACTTCTCCCCCTGCTTTTCTCAAGGAGATAAATTTTCTCACCTTAGCCACCACAGCTGGAAATACGCTGTGTTTCACCTGTAGTTGGCATGTTTCAGAGTCTCACCCAAGGCCCACGACCTACTACTTGGGAATTGCTGCTGGTTATTTGGGGTTCAAAGGCTCTTTAGTCAGAAGGTGGTATGTCCTGCCAGGAGCGGGTCCTTCACTTCAAGACAACAGTTTCCTTTCTGGTCCAGTCCAGTATTTGTCTAGAAAGGATATCCAGGAGCTAAGGCCTAGAATGGGGACTTCACAACTCTGCCCAGTACCCTATTTTACTGTGGCTAAGCTGCTATCTAAGATGCAAGACACAATCTTACTTGTTTTTTTCTTCTCTTCTCTTCAAGCAGAAGGATGGCGTCTCTTTTGGAGCCACAAGTTGTGTAGCCAGGTGTTGGGGAAATGGTGGCCCAAGCACTCCCTTATGTGTTCCTGCTGGTGTCTCATGCTCCTCTAGTCCACTGACTCTGAGTCCAGATCAACATTAGTACTCATCTAAGAGTTGCAATTCTTGTGACCCAGACTGCCTTTCAAGTTTGTTCAAAGCACCAGAGCACTGCAGCCCACAGTGGAAAGGCTTGCTGAACTCAAATTCTGACCACTGGGACGGGTGATTCTCATCTGTCCAGGGTCAGTTCAAATTCTTCCTCTGTGGCAGACATCAGCTAAGTACAGCCTGGTTCTGCTTTGTGTAGCATAGAGTTAAATGCTAAGTCTCACAATTACTGAGCTCTTTCTCCCTCAGTACACAGATTCTCCACACCATACACCCTTTCTGGGGGATGGGGAAGGAGTGGCTTTAGCAATTCAAGGCTGTTTTTATCACCCTTTTCAGTGCCTTTCAGTAATATGAAGTTAAAACTAACTACTGGCCAGGCACAGCGGCTCACGCCTGTAATCCCAGCATTTTGGGAGGCTAAGGAGGGCAGATCACCTGAGGTCAGGAGTTCAAGACCAGCCTGGTCAACATGGTGAAAACCCATATCTACTAAAAATACAAAAAATTAGCTGGGCATGATGGAAGGCACCTGTAATCCAAGCTACTTAGGAGGCTGAGGCAGGAGAATGGCTTGAACCCGGGAGGCGGAGGTTGCAGCGAGCCAAGATTGCGCCATTGCACTCCAGTCTGGGCAACAAGAGTGAAACTCTGTCTCAAAAAATAAAATTAAAAATAAACAATAAAATAAAACCAAGTACTGTGAGTGCTCACCTATTTTGTTTTTTATTATTTTTATGAAGGTGTATTATTTTGTGTGTCGATAATTGTTACATTTGTTGTTCCTAAAGTGGGGACTGCTCAGTGCAATCTTCTATTCTGCCATCTTGCTCCACCCACTCAAACATATTATTATGTAAGTTATTTACTCTGGTCAATTGCTCTGCCTGAGTTGTTCTCCAAGATATTCTCACAACTGACCTTTTGTCATTCAAGTCTTAGTTAAGTAACAATTCGCCACGAAGACCTTTCATCTACTCTACAACTGATTAATTGCAGATTAGACTTAGCAGAAGAAATAAAATATTAAACTTGAATAAACAGCAATAGGAATTATCCAAAATGAAATACTGAGAGAAAGAAAAGACCAAAAAAAAAAAAAAAAAAAAAATACCACCAGTAATCTTTGGGACAACATCAAAGGGTCCATTATATATGTGACTAGAATTCCCAAATAAAAGGTGAGAAATAGCCGGAAAAAAAAAAAAAAAAAAAAAAAAGAGAAATAGCCGGGCGCAGTGGCTCACACCTGTAATCCCAGCACTTTGGGAGGCCAAGGTGGGTGGATCACAAGGTCAGGAGATCGAGACCATCCTGGCTAACATGGTGAAATCCCATCTCTACTAAAAATAGAAAAAATTAGCTGGGTGTGATGGCGGGCGCCTGTAGTCCCAGCTGCTCAGGAGGCTAAAGCAGCAGAATCGCTTGAACTCAGGAGGCAGAGCTTGCAGTGAGCTGAGATCGCACCACTGCACTCCAGCCTGGGTGACAGAGAGAGACTCCGTCTAAAAAAAATAAAAGGTGAGAAATAGCTTAATAGCTTGGTGGGTAGGAAGAAAAATATATAAATTAAAATGATTTAATTTCTCTCACATTTAATTTAAAAACTAAATCCACAGATATACGTTTCTCAACAAACCTCAGCTATGACATGAAGACACATCATTATGATAGTCCCTAAAACTAGTGATAAAAAATTATTAGATACAGTCACAATAAAAGACACTTTTTTTAGATGGAGAGTTGGAGACAAACATAAGCATTACAGAAGATTTCCTGTCAGATCACGAAATGTTAAGAGTGAAAAGATAATTAAACAGCACCTTTAAAAACAAAACAAAAAAGCACTTGACAGCCATCTTTCATAAATAACAGTAAAAGAAAGACTTTTGCAAGCACACAAAAGTTGAGAGAATTCATCAACAGCAGATCTGAATGACAACCAAAAATAAGTTTTGTTACAAAGGAAAGTGATACTAGGAAAGGTACCTTGTAGTCTTGGCTATTATTACCACAGGTCACATATCAATAAATGTTTGGTAAACGATTGACTTGATTAAATAATTAATTAGGTACATAAGTTATCAAGATATATCATTCACATAATATATGAAAAAGAGAGATTCAATTCTCAATTCTAATTTAATCTGGTTTGTCTCTCCAGAATAACCTGAAGCGTTTTTTTTAAATACTTTCTAGTTGCACTAGTTCCTGAAGACACATGTCTAAGGACAGCTCCTTAGAGTGAGAGTCACCATTATATAGAATTTCACTGTGGATGTTAGAAATAAAAGCATATTATTCAAATTTCTCAAAGTTCTCTCTATTTATCTATCTATACGCACACACGCACACATATATACACATATATACACACACACATATATATATATTGCTTCAAGTAAAATTTCAATCTCAATCTTTCCCGAAGTAGCAGAGAATGATCATATTCACCCTCCTTAGCATAATAAGGGCATTGACTAAATTTAAATTTTTATAAGTCTAATTATTAAGAAAATATCAAGTAGCTCTTTCAGTTAAGATGGAAAAAAAATCATCCTCTACAAGTATTAGTAATTCATAAATAAAAGCATCTATGATAGTGGAAACTTGTGATTTTTCTCTTGTATTTTTAACAGCACATACATAAATTAAATGCCATCAAATATAATAATAGTGAGCTTATCTTCTCACTAGGAATTGAAAAGTCACAATAGGCATTACTTTTCTTAACAACCAAGGCCAGCCAGATATGATTAACAAATGATAGTTTGTTAATCACAACTCTCCAGGTTGTGATCTGCAGTGAATACTGATTAAACTGAATTTCAGCAGAGCAACAAGCCATTATGAAGAGAAAAAATACCCATGGCTGCTTTCATCTCTAGATGAGGGTCAGGTAAAAAATAAATTCCCAATTGGTATATTTAAGAAGAAACCAACCAACTTTTAATAGTTGCCTGTGGCATGTGCATGAAATTATTGGCATACCTCAGACACTGAAGAGGTTTGAGCCACTCTCCAAAGCATGCTATTGAAACTTTACAAATGCATGGAGATACTAGGCTAAAGGGTAGGGAAGGAAATAATCGCACAAAGACATTCCTTCTGAAGCATGCAACATCTCTGGTAGCATGGCAACAGTTTTCAATGGATAAATGCAGGACCGGAGAGCTGAGAGAAATATTCTAGATGATCTGGGTCTTCATTATTTGTATGGTTTCTGCCTTCTAAATTAGGGGTTAGGGAAGTATAGCACAGAGAGATTTTCTTATTGCAAAAATTGGAGGACAAGAGTGAAAAAAAAAAAAAAAAAAAGAGAAATCTGTAGCAACACACAAAGGTGGCATCCAGACTACAACGCAGATATAAATATCTTCTAATTCCAAAAGCTAGCAGCTGTTTAATAGGTCTCCACGAACCTTTAACTCTTTACCTATGCTCATATCTCAAGCTCTTCCAACAGTCCTGATGGTACACTTAAAACTTAAAGTGTGTACTGAAGTGAACCTGATTAAAGTCACAGCATAGCCCATACTGTGCTCAACTTAAAATTTTTACTAACTCAAATTTTCATACAAGTAGCCTAAAAGAATAAGCGTGTTGCTCTTTACTTAATGTCAATATTATTTACTCCACTCTCTGGTTATTTCTTAGAGAATATTTTGCATGAAACTAAGACATATGAGCATAAGACTCATATTTTAAAGAAAAGAGAAAATCAAACTTAAAATGGCTCATATGTTTGCATAGTCAAATGAGAAATCTAAAATAATTAACAAAACTTTGTTAAAGGGTCTTTTCAGAGACATGAATAACATTTATTAACATATGAGAAATTTCAACAGAAGGATAGACATTATAATCAACCAGATCGAAAATTTTAAAAGTGAAACAAAAAAATATGAAATTTATATTTATTTGATAAGCTAAAGAGAAGGCTAAACATAACAGAAGAAAAAAAGGATGGATTTGAAACAGCTCAGATTAATAGAAATTAAATTTTGATATAAAGAGGAAAAGAGATTTGAAAAAATACAGAGCTTCAAATATTTGTAGAAAAATAAACAACAATACAATTGGAATCCCAGGAGAGAAGAGAAAAAATCATCTAAAAGAAGTGACGAGATAATGACTGAGAATGTTTTAAAATTATTTTATTAAGAACACTAACTTACATTCCTACCAGCTGGGTATAAGCATTCTCTTTCCTCCACAAACTTGCCAACATCTGTTATATTTTAACTTTTTAATAATAGCCATTCTCACTGGTATGAGATGATATCTCATTGTGGTTTTGATTTACATTTCTGTAATGATCAATGATGTTGAGCTTTTTATCCTATATTCATTGACCACATGTATGTCTTCTTTGGGGAAGTGTCTATTTATATCATGTACCCGTCAGCTACTGTGGAAAGCATTTTGGAGATTTCTCAAATAATTTAAAACAAAACTGCCATTTGACCCAGCAATTCCTTTACTAGTTACACATTCAAAGAAAAATAAATAATTCTACCGGAAAGACATATGCACTTGTATTTTTACTGCAGCTCTATTCACAGTAGCAAAGACATGAAATCAACCTAAATGTCCATCAATGGTGGACTGGATGAACAAAATATAATACATATATATTGTGGAATGCTATGCAGTCATAGAAAAGAATGAAATCATGTCCTTTGAAGCAAGATAGAGCTGGAGGCCATCATTCTAGTGGAATTCACATGAGAACAACAACAACAACAACAACAAAAACAAATTTCACAGGTTCTCTCACATCTTATGTAAGAGTTAAACATTGAGTACACATGCACACAAAGATGAGAATAATAGGAACTAAAGACTACTAGAGTAGGAGGGTGGGAGGAGGGTGAGGGTTAAAAAACTACTTACCAATATGATGCTCACTACGCTGGTGGCAGGATCGTGCATAAACCAAACCCCAGTGACATGCAATTTACCCATAAAACAAACCTGTATATCTATCTTCTGAATCTAAAATAAAAGTAAAACGCAAACACACACACACACACACACACACACACACACACACACACACACACAACACCAAACAGGATGAATACAAGGAAACTGAAATTAGGCACATCATTGTTGTACTGGTGAAAATCAAAGAAAAAGAGGAAAGGTTAACATCAGCTAGAAAAGATAATGATACATTGTATTTGAGGAACTAAAAAATAAAAATGGATAATTTCTAACCAGAAATAATAAAACATCTTAGAAACAATGTCAAGTAAGCTCTGATATTTGGAAGCCAGACTCACTAATAAATATACTTTCATGTTGATAGGAACAGCCCAGTTCTTACAGGTATGTTGGTGGTTTCACATTAAGCACAAACAATCTTTCAGAACTACATTAAATGATCACCCTATGACTATGACAAACTGACAAAAAAAAAAAAAGAGAGAACCACTTGGTAATCATTTCTGAACACAGATAAAAATGAAGTCCCTGTGAAAGACACAAAAATGAACAATCTGTTTGATATGGTGTGGATCTATGTCCCCACCCAAATCTGATGTTAAATTGTAACCCCCAGTGTTGGAGGTGAGGTCTGGTGAGTGGTGATTGCATTATGGAGCTGGAGTTCTCAAGAATGGCTTAGTACCATCCCCTTTGGTACTGTACAGTGAGTGCGTTCACTTGAGATCTAGTTTTATCAAAGTGCATAGCGCTTTCTTTCTGCTCTCTTTCTCATTCTCTGGCCATGTAAGATGTACCCGCTTTCTCTTTGCCTTCTGCCATAGTTGAAAGTTTTCCTCATGTCTCCTCAGCCATGCTTTCTGTATAGCCTGTGGAATCATGAGCCAATTAAACCTCTTTCCTTTGTAAATTACCCAGTATCAGGTATTTCTTTATAGCAATGCAAGAATAAACATAATCTTCACTCTACTGATATTTACTTTAACAACATAGCTGTAACCTAAAGCTGCTATTGTTTGTTATGATTTTCTCGATGAGATTTACTAATAACTAGATTACTCTCTTTACTGATAGCACCAAAACTGAACCACTTTTTCCCTTGAATCTTTCACAAAATTATTTAGCACAAGTTCAAATTCTATAATACTTTATTCTTTACACCTTCTAAAAGAGAGGCTTCATGTTTCCTCCTGGGATGCCTTTTTCATACAGTGAACATTTATTACAAGTGTGTTCTTGGATATATTTAACTGATAACTATTACATCTTCAAACCATTGTAAAGAAAAGAAGTAGCCTATAAGTTAATATCCAAATAAATTGCTATTCAAATATGAAAACAAAGTAAAGGTATATGCTCTCAAAAAGGAATATAATTTGTCTCTAGAACAGCTCCAGTGCAAGCTGTGCAAAAATCATTTTGTATGAAATGAAAAGAACTGAAAAGCAAAAGCATTCTTGAAGAAAAAGAAATCAGAATATTTATATTATATGATTTTAAGACTTACTTAAAGCTAAAGTAATTAAGACAGTGTAGTAAAGTATTAAAAAAAATCACTGAAACAGAATTGATTGTCCAGAAATAGACTCAATTATGTGCTTTTTATTGATATTTGATCAATATAGACATCAATTCAATATGAAAAAAGACTGGAATATAGATTTAGAAAGATGATGTATGAATGGTTAGCAAACACATTAATAAGCTGATGAAAATTGTCATTAGGAAAATGTAAATTAAATTGAAAATGAAGCATTTTCTTGAAAACATTAAAATAGCAAATATAGAAAAGATCAATAATATCAAATGTTTTCAATATGGAAAAAACAAAAAATAGTCATTCATTTTTGGTGGCTTGTGGGTAGCAAAAATTATACAACCAACCTGGAGAACCATTTAACAGTTTCTGACAAAGTTACATATACACCTATACTATGACCCAGCAATTCAATATCTTGCCATTTACTCAAGATAAATGAAAATATATGTATGCTACACACACACACACATATTCACACACACAAACACACATATACACACACAGAGATAGAGAGAGAAAAACTAGTTTAAGAATGTTCCAAGGGAGCAAGATAGTGGTCTAGGACTCTAGAGAGGTTGTCCCCTGTAAAAACACCAGTTTGAACAACTATTCACACATCAAAATACTTTTACATTAGCTGTGCAAATCAGGTAAGAGATGATATCACCCAGATGTAACACAAAAATAGAAACAAATGCATTAAAGAGGGTAGAAAGTATAGTTTTATGTTACTTATATCCCCTAGGCAAGAAGGTATTGACAAAGATACCCTCCATGTGGAGGAAGGAATTGGGAAGCGAGCACAGAACTTTGCCTTGGACTTCAAAACCAGACTTCTTATAGCAAAATCTAGCACTGAGCAGGCCACTATGACCACCTCACCTCTATACTGATGCCCACAGACTGATCCTCCTCCAGGCTTCTCCAGGTGCTAGGCTGGACCTCATAGACCCAGGCTTTAGGCCTGCAAGGCAGACTCTATCTTTAGTCTGTCCCACTACAAGGTCAAACTCAGTGGCCCCACACTCTGATCTACACTCAAAACCAGGCCACCCCTAGTGGCACTCACCTTCAACTTACTCCAATGCCAAGCTGCCCAAGCAGCATTGAGCTTTGGACCTGCCTCAGCATGAGGCTGTCCTCAGCAGCTTCTGGGTTTATGTCTACCCTGCCATTAAGTCAGCCCCTGTGGCCCAGGCTTTGGGCTGGTGGCCAGGGATACAGGCTCAGTGCCTACCAGAGCAGACTAAATTATATTGCCTTCCTCAGTAGATGCAGGCCCTTGAGCTGTTCTAGCAAAGCTCTGTCAGTTATTGTAGTTTTATATGATATACTGTATATCATATGAAACTCAAAACCTAGAAGCTTATTCACTCAATTAGGTATATTATATAAAACTCAAAGCCTGGAAGTCATTTATATTTGTCTTATCTTCTATTTTTTATTTTTATAAAAATATGTTGAGTGCCCCCCTCAAAAAAATTTTGTGAGCTAGTTGGAAATGGGTTTTCTTAAGGATTAAATAAGAAAAATACAGACAAACAAAATAATCAATAGAAAATCCTACTACCTGAAATAGACCAAGCTGTGAATAAGCATTGAATTTTATTCTGCCTGTATCCATGGGCCACTTTGTTAGTTACTATTAGTAACACAGATCTCTTCTTTTTAGGAATAATTGGAATAATTAAAGGGGCAAGAGTCATGTCATATAACCTAATTGTTTAATTGCACTGGGGATTATTATAATTTCACTCTTTAATGCTTTTTTCTAGGATATTTTTTCTAATTCTTATCTCTAGATGTAAATCATTGCCAGATCAAGGTGCTCATACTATAACTGAGTAAAAAAAAAATCTTATCTGGTTGAGCACTTGAGCACTGTTTAATGGGTGCTTTATGTTGTTGGTCCTGTCTCTCTGTTCCAGCTTGCCTGCTCCTATCCATTTCTCTTCTTTGAATACCCAATGTCATATTGCTCCTTAAAATTTAATTGTAAAATCTCACTGTGCAACTTCATCTCTTTAACTTGTCATTTGTTTTTTTAAACTCCTACATTGTGGAGAGCTTTGTGAAGACCTTCAGAAGCAAATTAAATCTTTTAAATTTCAATTTATTTATGGGTTCCATAAAAATACATAGGAGGTTTAGCAAATGGTTGGAGAACTATTTCCCCGAGGAATAGAGAATTTGGTAGAAATTCTACTCACCATTCAAAAGTTGATGATTTTTTTTTTTTTTTTTTTGAGACGGAGTCTTGCTCTGTCGCCCAGGCTGGAGTGCAGTGGCCGGATCTCAGCTCACTGCAAGCTCCGCCTCCCGGGTTTACGCCATTCTCCTGCCTCAGCCTCCCGAATAGCTGGGAACACAGGCGCCCGCCACCTCACCCGGCTAGTTTTTTTTTTTTTTTCAGTAGAGACGGGGTTTCACCAGGTTAGCCAGGATGGTCTCGATCTCCTGACCTTGTGATCCGCCCGTCTCGGCCTCCCAAAGTGCTGAGATTACAGGCTTGAGCCACCGCGCCCGGCCCAAAAGTTGATGATTTTTGAACCCTTAACAGCCTGATTATATGCTAGAGAGCTTTATCAATTTGTTAAATATACTCAAGCACTTTGAGTAGTTCCTCTCTCCATCACCACCCTGAGTGATAAAGTAAACGTGCAATAAGGGCCAAAAGAGCCAATCAGAATTCATTCTTTTAGAAATTACTAAGACTAATGAATCAACAGAAAGAGAAATACAGTAGTTTCCTCTTAAATGCAGGGAATATGTTTCCAAGATCCCCAGTAAATGTCTGAAACCACGGATAGTACCAAACCGTGTCTATGTGTGTGTGTGTGTATTATATATACACACATTATATCTGTATAATGTGTATATATATGTGTATTATATATTTAATGCTTTTTCAATACATACATATATATAAAACAATTTAGTTTATAATTTAGTTTATAAATTAGGCACAGAAAGGGATTGGCAACAACAATCAATAACAAAATAGAACAATTACAGCAGTGTATTAGCATCACTAATCTTGCACTTTGAGACCATTATTAAATATAATAAGATGTGCTTTTTTTTTTTTTTTTTTTTTTTTTTTTTTTTTTTTTTAATTTGAACACAAGAACTGAGGTACTGCAACAGTTGACTTAGTAACTGGGATGGCTGCTCAGTGACTAACAGGCAGATAGCATAGATGGTGTGGATAGTCTGGAAAAAGGGATAATTCATGTCCCAGATGGGTCAAAGAAGGACACTGAAATTGCAGATAAGCAGGGGCTACTGTCTCTGCTAGGGGAATCAGAAGAAAGATAATTGGTCCAGATGAAAGGCAGTCAATGTTGGGCAGCTCTATGCCAGTGAGAGAAGCTGCTTTTCCTGAAAAGAAAGGAGAAAGTGGAGGAGTTGTGAGGTTATATTCCTGCATAAAATCCACAAATACTGAAGCAGCTTCATAGCTGATGCCTTCTTATTTGTTTCCCTCTGAAAATATCTCTTCTAAAGAATTGGGTCCCTGTACTACATGTAATATGTAGCCAGAATGTAAAACACTTGTAATAGGAACAGAGCCGCACTTTTATTAAAGAGATTTTCTCTTCCCCACTCTCTCACATTTCATTTTTAATTCAGTTCACTGCCTATGGGAACCAAGGGAATGAAGAGTAGAATAAAATATCCTCTATTTTTCACTTGCTTATTTTACAAAAGCCCTGGGGCCTAGAAAATGAAACCTCATGTAAGGCACTGTGAAGGAAAAACCATGGAAGCAATTAATCTTTCCCTGGGCTGGTAGGTAGACTTGTCTAAGGCAAATCACACTGTGGCTCATGGCTTAGCCTCACCTTAACACTAACAACACAAATGTGGCTGGGATCAGCAGTATCTGACAGTCCCAAGGCTGTTCTTAGCAACACAACTTGAGAAAGAGGGAGACTTTGACTATGAACTATAAGTGGGTGTAAATAGTTTGAAAGAAAAATTGAGATAATGGATCCTCTAAAGAATAAGCTTTGGTATTAGAACAGCAAATTCATTCACACTAATCATTTATTATGTTCATTAAACTGTACGATAAAAACTGTCTAACTCAGTACTGATTTTCATCACAAGCTTACCATCTATCTATGTAGTAGAATGTATGGACTTAACATGCGAACTTTAAGTTTGTGAATCCCTTCTTGGGTTTAAAAATCCTTTCTCTGAGTTTCTCTCCCTCCTTTTTTAACTATCTGTGTTTTTTATTTCCTTATCCTCTTCTTCCATCTTTTGTTCTTTATATAGTATGGGATTAGAGGAGGCATATAAGACCTTATGGCAGGGGACACAACACAAAAAGATAACAAGATCCTTCCTGAGGATCCTTCTTCTCTCTTATTTTGCTTATTTTTACTGTATTTGTAGTATGTTCACTTTTTATTTTTCATATTATTTATGCACATTATTTTATTTCTTTGTATTATTTATGAACATATTTATTCTTCATATTATTCCTATTTATATTGTCTTCATCAATATAGACAGAAGTATGCCTATTTTATTAAATATTACAAAGTAACTAGGATATTGTTGATATCCTTTGTTACTTTTTAATTGTATGCTTCATTTATGTCGTTTTTATAATGTCCTTCCTTTATTTTTATAGTTTAATTCTTTATATTCTAATTTTTCACTGGTGCTACTTAACTCACTAATTGGCAGCTCACATAAGTTTTAGTAATAAGAGTTTAGTATGATAATTAAATAGATCTTATTTAAATCTATAAATTTCTCTTAAAAACAACTTAAATGAATATATATTTTCTTAAAAATAAGCTCTCAAAGTGTGACTTGAAAACACCTGGTTGTCTCTGAGATTTTTCAATGACTGCATAGCATTCAACAATGTATATGTATTATATTTTGTTCATCCAGTCCACCATTGATGAACATCTAGGTTGATTTCATGATTTTTTCAAAGGGTTATGAGTTTAAAACTGTTTCAAAATGATACTTACATATTATTCACTATTTTCACTCCCCTGCTCTCATAAAGCAAGATGGAATTTTCCAGAAGCTAGGTAATATGACATAATTGCTTTTATGGCTAATCAAATTTGTGCTTGTGCAATATTGTATTTTAAAATTTTTTCTGCTTTATTTTCTAATGTGGAAAATATTGAAAGATACTTCTTACATGCACAAGATCTATAAGGTACTTCAATAATGTCTAATATTTTAACAGAGTCCCAAGAACAAAAAGTTTGAGAAATTCTTCTTTAAAGCTCCAATGTACATGATTATAGAAATTTGTTATTGATTAGTTCTAAGTATCATTTCCCATATAATGTTTTTCTTAATCCATTAGTATTTAAATTTTTGTTTCAAAACATAATTTGAGAATATCTTTTATTATTGATGCATAACTAGGATGATAATGTAATTTAACATACAAATGAAGGTGCTTTTAATGGTATCCTTTTATATGTCTTTCCATGGATATGGGCTACTGGACATAAAAATAGACTCTCCCAGCTTAAACCACTGTCTATGCTTATTGCATTTTTAACAAGATTGTATTGTGTTTGGAAACCTAATAGGTACAATTCTTTCCTATTTTTGACTTTTGCTTTATAGTTTTGTGTGTTCAATTTAAAAAATAACTTTCATGTATGCTTATAAAGAACATACATATTCTATGTTATAGTCAGTGTGTGTGTGTGTATATATACATATAATATATGCTCATTAGACAAGATGTATTTTTTCTTCCCAAATATTCTATGCCCAAACTATTGTTTGTTTTTGTCTGCAGATTTCTTATTTTATGAAAGAGATATGTAAATAATAATTAAATTTAAATTTGTGTGTTTGCAGCTATATTAGGCTGATGGATCTTGGAAATTATATGATGAATGAAATATTTCATATGTATGAATTTCTCTCACTTTATCAAAAATGCTCCTAAAATGATGTATATTTACATATTACTGTAGATATGCCAACTGTGTATATTATTTTGCTTTTGCTTTTTTCTTTCAACTTTTTTTTTGTATCTTAGTTTTTCTAAGATTTCTCTTCTGAATGGTGAATAGGAATATGAGATTTATTTCTTTTATCTCCACTTGACTATTTGAAAGCACATCAAATTTATCATGTCACAAACCAAATATGTGATCTTACCTCCCAAACCCTGCTGTTTCTTCTTTTCAGTACCAAGTATAACTTTCTACTTCCTCAGAAGTCATCTATAATTTATTTCTCTGGCACTGCACCATTAATTTTCAGCATATAGTATTGACTTTACCTTCCAAATATATTGAACCACCTCTTACCACTTCATTAATACTCTAGTCCAAACTACCATTCTCTCTCTCCTGGATTATTTATTTACATATTTATTAAGAACACTGTTATCTGAAATCTAACAAACCTACAAAGACATGCACAAATCTTGAGGCCATATATTTTATCTGTAACAACTAGCCAAATCACAAATATTTCACTACTAGCATTCCAAAGGTGCCTCTTTTGCCCTCTCCCAGTCACTAACTACACAGAAGTTGTAACTACTGAAAAGTCTATCATCATAGGTTAGTTATACTTGTTTGAAAAATGTATAAACTTGCAATAACCTTAGGCCGGGCGCGGTGGCTCAAGCCTGTAATCCCAGCACTTTGGGAGGCTGAGACGGGCGGATCACGAGGTCAGGAGATCGAGACCATCCTGGCTAACACGGTGAAACCCCGTCTCTACTAAAAATACAAAAACTAGCCGGGCGAGGTGGCGGGCGCCTGTAGTCCCAGCTACTCCGGAGGCTGAGGCAGGAGAATGGCATAAACCCGGGAGGCAGAGCTTGCAGTGAGCTGAGATCCAGCCACTGCACTCCAGTCCGGGCGACAGAGCGAGACTCCGCCTCAAAAAAAAAAAAAAAAAAAAAAAAAAAAAAAAAAAAAATAACCATTATTAACTCATTTGTGTCTAACTATTGCTAAACTTAAGGTTTTTGAAATTCAAATGTTGTACACGTGCAATGGTTCCTTTATTTTTATTGCTTCATAGTATTCAAATGTATAAATAGTCCACAATTAATTGATTTATTACTATGGACAACTGAATTGTTTCTAATTTGGGCCAAATTAAGTTGTCATGTACATTTGTAAATCTAAATTTTGCTACATATATGCATGCATTTTTGTTGGGTACATATCTAAGAGTGAAATTGTTAGGTCACAAGATACATATATGTTACACATGAGCAGATCTTATCAATCAGTTTTTCTACTATTGCAACAAATTTCCACTTCACAGTCAGTATGTGAGAGATCTAGTTACTCCATAGTTTTCCAAATGCTTGGTATTGTGTGTGTGTGTGTGTGTGTGTTTTAGACATTCTAATGGATATGTATTGCCATTCAACTATTATTTTAAAATAAAGTGAAACATCTTCCTATGTCCAGAGGCCATTTATATGTCTGCTATTGTGAAGTATTTATTCATGTTTTATTTTTCTTCCTTTTGCTACTGGGTTGTCTGCTTATTCCCAATTTCTAAGAGTTCATTTATTCTCAGTATCAGTGTTATTGTTGGGTATATTTACTGAAAACATTTCATTCAGTCACTAACCTATACCTATCTTACTGTTTGATGAATAAAAGTTATTCATTTCAAAAATGTCATGCTACTAATTATTTTATTTATGGTTAGCACATATTTTGTCCTTTTCAATAAATCTTTGCTTGTTTGAAGGTTAGGAAGATGTTACTCTGAAATTTTTTCTAGAATTGTGATTCTTTTTTAAAAAATATAAGTGCAGTCTATCATATTTTATTTTTGTGTACTATTTGAGATGAAATCAACAATATTTTGTGTTTGTATTAATATATACCTATTATATGACTTTGGAAGAATTCTTGTGAGCTGACCTGTCATTAATTTTATTTAGTGCCTATCAGACTGCTATTAGCATCATTTATCGTGGTAATTTTTCTTCTTTAAGATTCTTCGTTGGCACCAAACTTAGGGGTACAAAAGTGAAAAAAATGTGAATATTGTTTGTGATGTCAACGGAGATCTTCTTCAGGGCACCCAGAAATACAAGTTGAAATTTTGCAGAACTATACAGATTTTGCTATATCAGAGTCAGCAGAAAAATTAAAATATGATCTTTAGTTGTTTATGTGGCATTTAGCCATTCTAATAGGTGTATAGGCTGGGCTCAGTGACTCACGCCTGTAATCCCAGCACTTTGGGAGGCCGAGACAGGTGGATCATGAGGAGATGGAGACCATCCTGGCTAACATGGTGAAACCCCATCTCCACTAAAAATACAAATAAAAATAAAAATAAAAAAAAAATAATAAAATGAGCCAGGCATGGTGGTGGGCGCCTGTAGTCCCAGTTACTTGGGAGGCTGAGCGGGAGAATGACGTGAACCATGGAGGTGGAGCTTGCAGTGAGCCAAGGTTGCACCAGCGCACTCCAGCCTGGGTGACAGAGTGAGACTCTGTCTCAAAAAAAAAAAAAAAAAAATAGGTGTATAGTGATATTGAATTATTATTTTATATTGTGTTTTTATGATGACTAATGACATGCAATGCTTTCATGTCCAGGGACCATTTAGATATGCCCTTTTGTGAAGTTCTTGGTGTGTCCAGAGAAAATATAATTACTTAAGGCAAGAATTTTAAAAACTAGAGTTAACCAAATAATGATTATCTATTTATAAATGATTAGTTATTTATAAAGCTGCTGGATCTCCATAGAAGAGTCTCTGTGTTTGAAAGAAAAAAAATACATGTCCACTAAAACACTTTCAGCTTTTTTAAACATGTACACCATTGATAATTCCTGAACTAATGATATGAATATAATAGATGTTAGTACACATTTGCTGAATTAAAAAGTAGCTTACTCTATAAAAGACAAGACATTGCTACAAGTCTATTGTTGGGAACAGGCTTCCAAATCTGGCCATAAACTGGCCCCCAAATTGGCCTTAAATAAAATCTCGGCAGCACTGTGACATGCTCCTGATGGCCATGATGCCCATGCTGAAGGTTGTTGGTTTACCAGAATGAGGGCAAGGAACACCTGGTCAACCCAGGGTGGAAAACCACTTAAAGGCATTCTTAAACCACAAACAATAGCATGAGGGATCTGTGACTTAAGGACATGTTCCTGCTGCAGGTAACTGGCCAGAGCCCATCCCTTTGTTTTGGCCCATCCCTTTGTTTCCCATAAGAAATACTTTTAGTTAATCTATAATCTATAGAAATAATGCTTATCACTGGCTTACTGTCAATAAGTATGTGGGTCAAACTCTGTTCGGGGCTGTCAGCTCTGAAGGCTGTGAGACCCCTGATTTCCCACTCCACACTCTATATTTCTGTGTGTGTGTCTTTAATTCCTCTAGTGCCACCAGGTTAGGGTGTCCACGACCAAGCTGGTCTCAGCAATCTATATTTCACAAAGATTTACATCCAAAATTAGTTGAACCTACAATAACGTAAAGACATATTAGCTTAATAAAACATGGCACACAAGGGGAAGTAAAAATATGTCAATTATAGATTCTGCCTATGGGAGAAGCAATTCAAAATGGAACATACTGAGACAGAACAACATCTGATTTTACTTATGCCAAAGGAGCTGAAAAGAGTTTTTCTCTCAAGAAATGGGAACATTTCTTTCTGATTCCTGATCAATGAAACAGTCACTATAGAGACAAATTAGTTTGAGAAATTTAATAAATAGATACATAAAATATGAGAAAAATGATACACTCATATACATGTACATGTGCGTATATATATATATATGTGTGTGTGTGTGTGTGTGTGTGTGTTCATATATGTATGTGTGTATTGTCAGGCCTCTGAACCCAAGCTAAGCCATCATATCCCCTGTGACCTGCACGTATACATCCTGATTGCCTGAAGCAACTGAAGACCCATAAAAGAAGTGAAAATAGCCTTAACTAATGACATTCCACCATTGTAATTTGTTTCTGTCCCACCTTAACGGATCAATGTACTTTGTAATCTCCCCCACCCTTAAGAAGGTTCTTTGTAATTCTCCCCACCCTTGAGAATGTACTTTGTGAGATCCACCCCTGCCTGCAAAACATTGTTCCTAACTCCACCACCTATCCCAAAACCTATCAGAACTGATAAGAATTCACCACCCTTTGCTGACTCCTTTTTTGGACTCAGCCTGCCTGCATCCAGGTGAAATAAACAGCCTTGTTGCTCACACAAAGCCTGTTTGGTGGTCTCTTCACATGGACGTGTGAGATATGTGTGTGTGTGTGTGTGTGGTTGTGTGTATATTATATAACCTTCAATTTACCTTTAATTCCAAAAATATAATGAAAGACATGATTGAAATTAGATCATGAAGTCAGCCACTTTCTGGGCTCGACTGATTCTGAACAATTTATTCAAGTCACAAGCATGATTTGTTTAAAATACTTTCCTTTCCCCAGTTAATTGCCTTGCCAAAATTTGTTGATCATATAAAGGTGGATCTAGGTATGGAGTCTATTTGTCTACCCTAACACAAATACAAAACTTTCTTGACCTCTATAGCTATTTGGTGAGCTTTGAAATCAGATAGTGTGCATCTTCCATTCTTTTCTGTGTAGTACATTTTCTATGTATATACTATTTTTTATATATTCTATTCATCCTTTAAAATAAATAATATTGGGTTTGTCAGTTTTCATTATTTTATTCTCTTTCATTGATTTTTCTTTTTATTATGTATCCCATACTTCCTCCTACTTATTTTTGATTTAATTTCTTGTTTATTTTCCAGCATCTTAAAGTCAAACTTAGATTATGAATGTTACATAGGTTAGAATTGTATTGCAGCTGGATTGGAACAGCTTTAAGCTTATCTCCAGTAGTACCTGGATACCTGGTTTGGACTGTCAAGGCTGTATACTAACTAACCAACTAACTAATCAACTATGATGTGCTGGGTAAAGTTCAGAACTTTCCTGTTGATACCCAGAGTCAATTTGGTGCTGACTTTCATATGGTCTAACTGCTTTGTCAGCCTGGCTTGACTACATAATTAGAGAGGCATAAAAGACCCCTTTGTGAAAGTCTGTATTGAACTCTCCCAAAACCAATATTCATCACAGACATTTTGACAGTTTAATCTGAGATTAAACACCTCATGTTTTTATTAAACACAGTTACACACGTCTTCTGTAAATGTTGCCACATCACATATGATCACTGGAGATATAGACTCTCATTCTTCTTTTGATTTTTGTTTTCTTCATTTTTACTGACAAAGGATTTTAAAAATATTTGCATACTTTTTTGCTTTGGAAAAAAAAAGAGGGCTTTACCATCAACTTTTTGTAAATTTGTATATCCTATAGATTTTCTGTCTCAAAATCATTTGTCAAATTTGAATATGCTAAAGTTTGATCCTAAAAATGTTTTAAATAATAAGTAATACTATGAATAAATTTAGTAACTTTCCCCTAAATTTTATGACAAACTGATTTTCTACCTTGTAAAATATATCAATTCCAACACTGAGCTGAGCTTATTTTCCCCAGCAAATTACTATGTTAATAGTAAAATAAGTATGAGTTAATTAGGCTTCAAATATTGATGGATTTATTCATACTGCAAGTATCAGCAGCACACAATATACCTCTGTAACAAACCTGCACATGTACCCTCTGATTTGAAAATAAAAAATTGAAAAGTAAAACAAATCCAACATATTTGAAAATATTAAAAATATTTTTATCCCAAGGTTATGGGCACTCTAAACTTTTACTAAAGTGTACTTCTGTTTCTTTTGTAGATAAACAGACTAAAGAAAGTTAAAAATGACAGACTCCACTATATTTCAGCTCCAAACCTTTTAGAGATACTCTTCTCTCTTTTTGAATCTCATGAACAGCTAAGACAATGAACACTCCTTCATTCTAATCTGAAAGAAGAAATAGGTGTTGTTCCAATGTTTACTTCAAGTATAGACCTTTGAAGTCTTTACAGGTACTCTTCTAAGGACCTGACCTTAGGATCAAAAGATTAAAGGAAAAAATAAAGCAAAGAAGGTCTGTTTCCCCCGTATTTTGTAGAAATGGCATTGCCTATTTGAGGCCAAAATGTCTTATTTTTTCTTCTTTGCTTTTGTCTTTTTTTCCCTCAATTATTGTGTGTTCTATTCTGTACAGATCAACATATGAAATATTTATATGTGATTTTTCTTTTGTCAGGGACATGTTTTATGCTTGGGATACAAAAGTGTGTAAAACACGATAGTCAATTTTATTCTTCAAGGGTAGTGTGTTTACCGTTTGGGAGGTTATATATAAATAAGGATAAACACATGTTCTCAGAATAAGGCAAAACCAGGTTTGAATCTAATTTTTATCTCAGACTTATTTACTTACTAAAAAAAAATCTGTGATACTTTAAGCATTTACCTATTGGAGAATCATTTTTTTTTTTTGTCATTTTAAGGGACAAAATAATCTTCTATTAAAAGATCATGCTAAATTTATATTATATTATATTATATTATGTTATATTATATTGAAAAGGTAGATAAATTTGTTGTGAAATGCCTGGCATATAATCTGTGGTCAGTAATTTTGTGTGTGTGTATATATATTAATAGTATATATTATATAGTATATGGTATATAATTTGATAACCTTAGCAGAATAAGTTCAGTTAATATATTCACTGGGTGAATAATTTAAATGAAAATCAAGCCCTCTGCCTGAAAAGATCTAAGGTAGGAGGTCACAGGTTCTCTATAAGCACATGATCTAGCTTCAGCATTCAAAAAAACTAGCATTGTCTTCAAGCAAATTCAAGTTATGGAGAAATAGGGCAGAAGTATATGCATATATGACATGGTGCAGACTGTCTGCCATATGAAGGCAATGACGTCTTTCATATTCATAAATGTATATTTAAGGTTGGAACTCATTCTTGATAGCACTATTTTGAGCTAATCTGTAAAGTCAAGCTTGTACCATTCCTTTCAGCTTTTTCTAAATACTTTAAATTGATTTTTTAAAGAGGGATGCATTTTAAATGCATTTTAAGACTATTATTTTTATTGTAGTGTAATTTACATACTATGAAAGATTTAAATCTTAAATGTAACATTTAATCAGATTTGATGACAGAATATCAAGACAGAGTATCTTTCCATCACCATGCAGTGTTCCCATGGGCACTTTTCCAGTCAAGGCAGACGAGGGTCCTATGAAAAAGAAACCCTTAAGATCTCATTTCTCTTTATTTGAGAGTTCTGGTTGCTCCACATATTCTAGAAATAGTGTTGTCAATTATTTTTTATTTTTTCTATTATAGTGGGTATCCAGTAGTATCTCATTTTGGTTTTATTTGCTTATCTATGATAACTCATGAGGTGAGTTCAGGTTACTGAGGTTCAGTTTATGGTGTCCACATTTCCATGAATTTTTTTATTTGTTTTATCTATTATTGAAAGAGGCATCTTAATGTCTTCAAATATGATTTGGAGATTTGTCTCTAGTTCCCTATAGTTTTGTTAAATCCTTTTTCTATATGTGGGAAGTTTGTTATAGGGTACATATACATTTGGCATTATGTTTTCTTTATTATCAAACTTGATTGCAGAATGGTGGGCTTTTTAGCTCTAATAATACTCTTTACCTTGAACTTTATTTTGTCTGTTATTAGCAGGTCACACTAGCTTCCTGCGGTTTAGTGCTCATATTGTAATTTTCTGCCATCCTTTTATTTTCAACTCATTTGTACCTTACAAACACATAATTAATCTTGTTTTATATCTATTATTATGCTATCCCATTTAATTGGAGCCTTTGATGAATTTATTTTAATTATTGATATGTTTGGATCTTTTATAATTTACTTCTTTCTCTAATTGACAAGTAAAAATTGTATATATTTATCATGTACAGCATAATGTTTTAAAGTATGTGTACATGGTAAAATGGCTAAATTGAGCTAATTATGAGTTACCTCATCCTTAACATTTTTTGTAATAAAAACACTTAAAATCTATTCTCTTACCATTTTTAAGATTATAACACATTCTTATTAACAATAGTCATCTTATTGTATAATACATTTCTTGAATATTTTCTATCTACCTAAAATTTCATTTCGTTTGATCAATATTTTTCTAAATTTTCTCATGCTGCCCTTCCAACACTGGCCTCTAGTAACCATCATTTTAGTCTCTATCTCAATGAGTTAAAGTCTACTCTCTTGAGGTTTAATTTCTATACTTCTTATACACTCTTTTTCCTCATTTCCTAATTTTGTGTCTTATTTTTGATAAATTAATTATGTTGTATACCCTTTTATTTTTTTCATCCTTTTTTTTAACTATTATTTCTTCTTATTTTATTGGTTTCTTTGGTATTTAAAAAATAAATTTATAACTATCACAGTCTACATCTAAAATTATCAAAATTCACAAACAATTTAAAACTTCATTATAAGGCATTTCCAATTTATGAAATTCATAACAATGAGGGGATTATCTGCTCATTCATTATGTTCTTATTTCTATAGGCTTTTCTTCTAGAAAAGATGTAAATGTTTTTATATTCTTTATACTTTAAGCAGCTAATGGTCTCTATAGAAAATATTGTCATTCTTTGGATTTCAGTTTACTGGGTTACCTTGTGACCTCAGTTCTCTCATAGGCTCAAAAAATCTAATTTTATAATTTATCTACTTTGATATTACTGCTATATTGGAAGTAAAATTCTCTTGTGGCTTCTGTATAAATGGTATATACTAAAGATCTACTTAATTCCTTCAATTTTTTAAAATTAAAAAACAAATTTAAGTTTTTTGCACTTATATTGTGGGTGAGACATTGTGCTGAGGAAACAGATAAAGAAGTAAGACAGAGCCCTGTCCTAAAAAAAAAAATGTATATTCTCATGCGAAAGGCAGATGTGACTACAAATAACAGAAGAAGATTAGAATAGTATTGACTCTTCTCACGGTCTTCTTTGAAGATTGACTTAGTGCTTTTAGAAAGAAATTACTGGTAATTGTTTTGCATGTAAAACACTTATATTGTACTTGTAATAGTTTGTGCTGCTTGAGAATGTATTTCAACATACATGATCTCACATAATTTACTGCACTCTTTTCCAAAAATAGTATCATTTGCTTACTTAGTGCTTCAATGTTTTCATAGTAAGTCCCTACATAGTACCTCAATTGACTCTCCAAAAACTTTGTGAAGTCATGTTCAAAGTAACTTGGTAGAATAAATAAAAGAGAAGATTTTTTAAATAGGAGAGGGATGGATAAAATTTGATATATATAGTTTTTTGAGATGGCAAAGTGACCATTAGGTATATGTCAATATGAGAAAAGCATGTCGTGCTTTACAATCTAAGTGCCTTAAAATTTTGGGAAAGAGGCCAACCATTCTAGGGTAGAAAAAAACTTTAGTTGAAGAGTAGAATTCTTTTCAAAGTGTCTCAGTCTTTGCCTACATTAAAACTGTTCTGGATAAAGGTAGCTTGTGTTAAAAGAAAAACTTCAGCCAAATTAAATTTACAAGCATTTTATTGAGCAAAGAACGATTTGCAAATCAGGCAACCTCCCAAGCCAGAGTAGGCTCAGAGACTCCAGTGCAGTCACATGGTGGAAGAGAACTTACAGATAGAAAAAGGAAAGTGGCTTACAGAAAGTGAAAGTGAGGTCCAGAAACAGCCAGATAGGTTACAGCTTGGCATTTGTCTTAATTGAACACAGTCAACACTTGGCCACATTTGATTGGCCAAAACTCAGTGATTGGCACAAGAGTAGATTACAGTCTGTTTACACTTCAATTTATGCTATAGTTTATGATGTACAGAGAAACATTTAGGCCAAACTTAAAATATATAAGGAGGCAGCTTTAGGCCAAACTTGATTTAACGACTCCCTCCTTTTTGTCATCCTGTCAATTTGGAGAGATTTTCCAAAACCTTAGTCATTGATGGCACTATCACCATCGTAAATATATTTATTTGCTCTTGAATATCATAAAATTCATAAGGAACCAAAAAAAGCTTGAATCCCCAAAACAATCCTAAGCAAAAAGAACAAAGCCTGAGGCATTTTATTACCCAATTTTAAACTATAGGACAAGACTATTGCAACTAAAACAGCATGGTACTGGTACAAATATGTACACATAGACTAATGGACCAGGATAGAGACCCAGAAATAAAGCCACATGCCTACAATCACCTGATTTCTGACTAAAAGATTACCAAACAGTATGGAGAAGGACTACCTAGTCAATAATTGGTGATGGGATAAGTGGCTAGCAATATGCAGAAGATTAATATTGGGCCCCTTTCTTTCACTTTATACAAAAATTCACTCAAGATGGATTTAACATTTAAATGTAAAACCTAAAACAATAAAAATCCCTGGGAGAAAACCAAGTAAATGCCATTCTAAACATTGGCCATGACAAAGAATTTAGGACTAAGTCCACCAAATCAATTGCAAAACAAAAATAGACAGGACCTAATTAAATTGAAGAGCTTCTGAACAACAAAGAAAAAAAAAAACTATTAACAGAAAACATACAGAATGGAAGAAAATATCCACAAACTAATCATCTGACAAAGATCTCATATTCAGGACCTTTAAGAAATTTTAAGTATTCATGAAACAAAAACAACCCTATTAAAAATAGGGAAAAGAACATAAACAGAACTTTTTCAAAAAAAAGATATACATGTAGCCAACAAATACATTTAAAAATACCTATCATTACTAATCATTAGAGAAATGCAAATCAAAACAATACTGAGATACTATATCACACCAGTCAGAATGACTATTAATAAAAAGTCAAAAACCAACAGATGGTGGCAAAGTTGTGAAGAAACGGGAACATTTATACATTGCTAGTGTTAGTGTAAGTTAGTTCATCCACCATAGAAAGCAGTGCAGAAATTTCTCCAAGTACTTAAAACCGCCATTTGATTCAGCAATCCCACTACTGGATATATACCCAAAGGAATATAAATTGTTTTACCAAAAAGATATATGCACACTCATGTTCACTGCAGTACTGTTCACAATAGCAAAGACATAGATTCAGCCAAGATGCCCAAACTGTGGAATGGATAAAGAAAATACGGTACATAGACACCGTGAAATACTACATAGCCTTAAAAAAAGAATAAAATTGTGTCCTTTACAGCAACATGAATGCAGCTGGAGGCCATTATCTCAAGCAAACTAATAGAGAAACAGAGAACCAAATATCACATGATCTCACTTAGAAGTGGGAGCTAAACATTGAATACACATGGAAACACAGATGAGAACAATAGACACAGGGACTGCTTGAGAGGGTAGAGTGGGAGAAGAAGCTGTGTTGGAAGGCTACCTATTGGGTACTATGTTCACTACCTGGGTGACTGGATCACCGGTACACCAAGCTTCAGCAACACACAATTTATCCATGTAATAAACCTGCACCTGTACCCAAGGAAATTAGAAGTAGAAGAAAAAAAATCACATTGTATATTAAAAAAAATAAACTCTAAGAAGTGCTATAAAAGATGATGATGATGATGATGATGATGATGATGATGATGATGATGATGA
>NC_045447.1:49595193-49667979 GCF_002776525.5 Piliocolobus tephrosceles
GATGATGATGATGATGATGATGATGATGATGATGATGATGATGATGATGATGATGATGATTACTGAGACGGAGTCTCACTCTGTCACCAGGTTGGAGTGCAATGGCGCGATCTCGGCTCATTGCAGCCTCTGCCTCCCGGATTCAAACAATTCTCCTGCTTCAGCCTCTTAAGTAGCTGGGATTACAGTCCGCCATCATGTCCGGCTAATTTTTTTGTATATTTAGTAGAGACAGGGTTTCACCATGTTGTCTAGGCTGGTCTCAAACTCCTGAACTCAGGCAATACACCCGCCTCAGCCTCCCAAAGTGCTAGGATTACAGGCATGAGCCACCGTGCCTGGTCTATAAGATTATTTAATAAAAATGCCATGTTATGTACCAGAGATGGATGGAGAAACTCCTTGAGGATACTCAATGTTAAATGATGGCACCGTTAACAACTGCTTGGACTTTAAATCACATGTATATCAACATATAATAATTTCATATTTTCTCTCTCTCTCTCTCTCTGTCTCTGTCTCTCTCTGTCTGTCTCTCCTTGTCTACCTTCTGCATATACACATTCACCTTCAATAATACCAGAAGAGTAATATCTAACTTTCTATAAAAGTTCTGGTGATTGCACTTTTTAATATAAATTAGCATTTCTTTGGCGGCATATAGCTACATTTCTCTAACTATAGAAAATAGAAATATATTCATCAATTATAAATATTTTACTATGCTTTAAATTATTGCTTTACATGTTATCTTACAATGATTTAAACTAAAAGATAATCATCTGCATGATTGTTCTCATAGTTCACAAACTACAGATTCTAAAGACTATTATCCTATCTACATAATACATTATTAGTAATTCCAAGCACTCATCAATCTACTTAATATTCTCTATTACTTTTTTCCCACCTGAACATAGCAAAATCCATTAAATTTTTCTTCTAGAATCAGCAACTCTGAGCTTTTCATCCAAATATTTTACATGAGATTGTGTATTTAAATAATTCAACACTCATATTTTGTCTTATTTCACAGAGAAATTTTTAACAATTAATATAATACTTATTTATTTTTCTTTATAATGACTATTCTATGAGACTAAGTTTTTCAATGAATAGTGAAAACCTGCATGATAATAAAGCCATGTAAACTAAATTAACCTTGATGATCGTCATCAGAAAAAATTGACTTCTAATGGGGTAATATAATGTTGTTCCTTAAGCCCTTCCTATTTAATTTTTATCTCAGTAATTTAGAATAATATGTGAATTAAACTTATACATTCGTTGTTATTGTGAACACTAGGAAGCCCTCTATCTATAATAATCCTTTAATACTATTTTTTGGTGAAGACTCCAATAATCTACTAAAGTTTTTATTCATTTAGAGTCACTTAGGCTATCTAAATTGTATTTTCATCAATCTTACCCTTAAGCATTTAAATCAATATTATTAGAAATTCAAACTATTATACATTTAGTAAATATTGTAAGGGCAAGATTGTTTTAACACACATTTTGTTGTGCCTATCAGGATGTAGGTAAGCTCAAAAGTATGTGGACAATGCTATGGTATATTGCTTTAGGCAATAAGTCCCACACATTAGAGATGAATTACAAAATTTATTACAAGTCCCACACATTAGACATGAATTTCAAAAAGATTTCTTCATGACAGTTCTGTGCACAGATATGCTAAATTACATAAGAAGATACATTTTACTTCAAAAATATCTTATCCGAATTATACAAAATTCTCATCACATCTGAAAAAGCTATGAGATTTAGAACCAACATTCTACACATAAAAAAAATCTACTATTATTTGAATGTGAATGTGTCAATAGAATTTCATATGTTGGAATCATAATTCCCAAATTTATATGTTGATTAGAGGTAGGGCTTTTGGAAGTGATATGGTTTAGATTTGTGTCCTCACTCAAATCTCATGTCCAGTTGTAATCCTCAGTGTTAGAGGAGGGGCCTAGTGGAAGGTGATTGGATCATGGGGGCAGATTTCTCCCTTGCTGTTCTCATTATAGTGAGTGAGTTCTCACAACAACTGGTTGTTTAAAAGTGTACAGCACTTTTCCCTTCTCTCTCTAGCTTCTGCCCTGGCCATTTAAGACATGCCTGCTTTCCCCTTCGACTTCTGCCATAATTGCAAGTTTCCTGAGGCCTCTGCAGCCATGTTTCCTGTACAATCCATGGAATCATGAGCCAATTAAACCTTTTTTCTTTATAAATTGTATAGTTTCAGGCATTTATTCACAGCAGTGCAATAATGAACTAACATAGAAAAATGTACTGCATAAGCTCATATGTGGAATCTAAAAAATATGTAACTCTTAGAAGCAGAGTGGAATGACACTTACTAGTGGCTGAAGGAAGGGTATAGGGGGATGTTGATCAAAGGATAGGTTTCAGTTACTCAAGATGATTAAGTTCTTAAATATTATATAGTGTGGTGATTATATTAAATAATAATATATTTTATACTTGAAAATTGCTAACAGAGAATAACTTTCAAATTCTCTCCAGAAAAATTGATAAGCTTGTGACATGATAGGTGAATTACCTTGCTTTTGAATATTTCATAATGTATAAATGTATGAAAACATGCTATATACCTTAAATATATAAAATTTTTATTTTATATATATGCCCTAATAAACTGGGAAAAGAAACTAAGACTACAGTTTGAGAGCTGGTTGTAAAAATAGCACTAACGAGATCTTAACAATTGGATTCATCCCTATTTCCATATAATTTCTAGAGAAGAGGAAACACATCATAGCCGGTCTTTGATGATAACATTGCTCCCTCTCAGTTCTATGGCATTAGAAACTTTGGAGCTGCTTTTTGAGAAGATAAAAACTGTTCAGACTTGCCATTCTCTACACCCTGTTAACTTTGTCATTTTGAGAAGTGTTAACAAAATAAGATTAATTTTGTTTACTTCCTGCTTTTGCGGAAAAATCAACATTTCTAGAAATCTATCCTATCACACAATTTCCTCAATGATCTTATTTCAGTTTAATTTAAAAATACTGATAATTGAATATATAATGGATACCTAAGATGAAGCAAAGAATATAAGCAAACAAACACCAGCAATAATAACAAAGAACACACACACACACACACACACACACGACTCATTTTAGACATAATACTTTAAGTTTTAGATATAAGTATTTCACAATAATTGGCATTGCTATGGAATTGGGGCAGTAAAATTATGTTATACTTTCAATGCATAATTAATACAAGATAGTAAGAGTTATATCCCTTTCACAGACAGGTAAGCCACATAAAGTATTAAAAGGGAAGGTTCAGAATATTTGGACTACTATGGTTAATTTGAATTCTGGCTCTCAATTTAAACAACTTTCTATACTATATCTAAATCTGGCTAAGATACATATGTAAAGGCTGGATGATTAATAGTAAAATAATACAATCTGCTCCTGTGCATAAAGTTTGTGTGATAAAGGATGGCCTGTAGGATTTTTTCGTGATTAAATTTTATGTGAATACTGGAATTATCAAAGTAATGTTGTCCTCATAATATCTTGAAAAGGGATTTTATCCATTTTAGAGAGAGTTTATCCACTTCAAAGGGTCATTTTGTATTTTCAGACAATATTGTTCCAAGAAATATTTGATAACGGGATTTCTCTTGATAAGTATTTAAAAATATTACTAATGTTTTTTGAAATTTTTATATAATGACATTTTTGTTTGTTATTAGATGTATTTGTGTATTATTTTCTTTCACTTATCAGTTGTAGAGTAGACACAGTTGATCCCCTTAGAGATATATAAATATGTCAAAATATCCCCTTTAGAATGAAGTTCCACTACTGGTTCTTCATTTTATGTAGTATACTAATATATATCTTCTAAACTCTGTTCATTTAAGTGAGAGGTCGTCAGTCAGAAGCATGCAGTAGTGAAGCCAGGCTTGGGGGATTGTCGGAGAAGAGAAATGTCACTATCAGCTTGGTATTTATTGTTTGAATTGCTTTTCCGGGCCCCTAACATGCTCATTGTGAATCTCCAGGTATGTGGATATAATAAACAAGCAAAACATCATTATCTTCAAAAGGCATCGGCAAACTTTCTTTTTCAAAGTCCAGATAGTAAATATTTCAGGATTGTGGTCCATGTAGTATCTTGCAATTACTCTACTCTGCGACTATAACACAAAGGTATTTGTAGTTGGCACATAGATGAATGAGCAATTTGGGCTGTATTTCTTGAACCATGTCTTACTTATCTTTCCTATCTGATATGTGATTTGTGTTTAATAACATTTATTAGATTAAATTGGATGCAGTGGAATTGCACTGAACTGAAATACAAAATGTTTCATGTAAAAATAATCTACTTAAATAACTTTATTTTTCAAATATAGAAATGAAAGCCTAAATAAGTGAATTACTTGTATTCACATACTGTGTGAAAGAAACAGTATGTGAATTTGACTTATCAGAAAACTATCTCAAGATATTACTGGACAAATAATATAATTTCCTGAAAGGACTTGAACTGTTTGTTAAATTATGCTTCCTTTTTTTTTTTTTTTTTTTTTTTTGACATTAGAGTTGACCCTTGAACAACCTGAAAGTTAGAGGTACAGAAGATTAAACAGTCAAAAATCCACATATAACTTTTGATTCCCCCCAAACTTAACTATTAATAGCCTATTGTTGACTGGAAACCCTACTGATAACGCAGTAAATTAACACATATTTTGTTTGTTATATGTATTCCATACTGCATCCTTACAATAAAGTAAGCTAGAGATCAGAAAATATTATTCAGATAATCATAAGAAAGAGAAAATACATTTACTATTCATTAAGTGGAAGTGAACCATCATAAATGTCATTACCTTCATTGTCTTCACATTGAATAAGCTGAGGAGGATGAGGGAGAGGAGGGGTTGGTTGCTTTCTCAAAGTTGGCAGGAGCAGAACAGGTGGAGCAGGTTGCATGGGAGGCAAGAGAGGCAGGCGCATTCCATGCAACTTGTATTGAAAAAAATCCATATATGAGCAGACCCAGGGAGCTCAAATTTGTGTTGTTCAAGGGTCAACTGTGTATCTATGTAATTCTCATTGTACGTGAGAACACCATGTACTGAGGAAAGCAGATTTGAAATTAAATGTAAAGGAATAAACCTAATTGAAAAGGCATGGTGAAGGAAATGCTAAAATTTACTATTTCAATATAAAGTTTAATAATTATTCTAAAATACACAAATTTTGGGAAACTATGAAATATGTGTGTATACATTTAATTAATTCATCCATTTATTTGTTGGTGTCCATTAAGCAAATCTATTTGTGTCTATTATGTTTGATGTCATATTTCAAGCATCACAGTTATAATTGTGAGTAAAAGATGGGGAGGACTTTGTCCTCACAAAATTAAGAGTTTGTTGCTAAAAAAAAATACAAAGTTACTATTTGGTTGCTTATTATGTGCTAATTTGAGAAGAATTTGAAAGCCGCCTTTTTATTTGTACTGATAACATAATGAGTTTTATAATAATATTGAACATTAAATAATTTAAAGCATAGAATACAGAGCATGGGCATGCACACATATAACTTGGTGGTTTATAAAATGATTATTATCAGGATTTGATATATAGGGTTCCATGCATAACATATTGATGTTTTAATATAAATTATCATGCATACTATTTTATTTGTATTTAAGTTTATAAAATCAAGTATTTGAAGCATGAAAAATAAAATAGGAAATATTTCTGTTTATTTCTACAACTATCAATCTTTCTGTTACCTTGCTGCTTTGATAGAAGTAAACAAAATGATTTATGTTTTCATGTTTATTTTGTATAATCTCAAGATGCATATTTACCAATTTCCTTTTTGAAATTTATTGTAATGATTCAGTGGTATCTTGTCTACTGAGAGTTTGACCCCTAATTTCACATCATCTGCAAAACATAGCTGCAGAAGTTGGGTTTTTCATTAAGAAATTGGAGAAATTAAGTCCTTTGTTGAAACATTTGTATAATGTTTGATATTGGTCTATAAATTTCTTGGCATGGCAACTGACATACAGTGACTGAAAAATAAATTTATTTTTACTTGTCTTTATGTTATTAAAAACAGAATTTAACACATAATGATTTGCTAATTAAATGGGATCATTTATGCCCACACTCGCAGAGCACCCTAAGTACTGAATAAATGAAATTTCCCTTGTTTGTTTATTCATAAAATCTCTATGTAATGTATTATGCTGCATTTGAGTCTTCCTCAGTGTTTAATAATTTATTTCTAGCTATTTTTCTAATATTTTAATGAAGTTTTGTATTTAATACATTTACCAGATACAATAAGAGCTTTTCCCTTCAAAATAGGACCTTCCATTCCTCACCTTTCCTATTGATATTATTTCTGGTTGTGTAGTCTCAAACACTGTTTAATTTCCACACAATTTTTTTGGATCAGACCAACTTCTAAAAAGGAAGCTCAGCTTCTCATAAGGAAGCTCATGACTATAGAAAAATTCAATCTATACACACAATTAGGAGTTTAAAATTATCCAATCATGTGAGTTTTCAGAATTTAACTACCTTAATTTTGAATTAAACATTGAAAATATTTCACAACTTGACACGTAATAGGTTTAAATCCAGTGAACTTTATTATACTCCCTGAGAGTTATACAGTATTTTATTACAGAGAAATAAAATTTAATTATTATATTTTATCCTGTATACTACATACATGATACATATTAAACAAATTTTCATTTAATCAAATACTAATTTTTTATTCATACCACATATTATGACTTTGTGGAACATAAAAGATAAGTATGCCCCATAAAGAGCTCCACAGTTTTACAACAATGCATGTTTGATGTTGAGATGGACACATGCCAAGATGTTATAAAAAAGATGTGTTACTCACATATTGAAGCTTTTTGATAGTAGAGAAGACTCCTATGTTAGTGAAAAAATGACTTCAACAAAGGAAAGAGCAAGTGGCTTTTGTGTGTGTGTGTGTGTGTGTATAATAGGTGGTGGGGCCTGAGTCAGAGTTCCCACACACTGGTTGGGTTTGTCTTGCTTGAATGTCCTTGTTGGTTTCAAGGGATTGAGTTTCTGGTCTTTCTTAACAACTTGTCCAGATGTGAGACAAAAGGTAAATAGCAGGATATAAAATTTATCAGGAATCAAACATCCAATATTAAGTTACATTATTTTCTACCCTTGATGTTTAAATTTGAACTTACTTAAGTAAGGCATTGAAGCACACAACTTGAAACCAGTAAGAAAGGTTAATGTTCTGTTGAATGTAATGGAGCCAATCATTTGGCATTTTGTGAAGGAGAATGTGTGTCTTGGTCACTATAAATGATGTCGTGAACTTTGAAGGGCATAAAGAGTTTGTTGTCAATGACTTGTGTTGTGACTTTAGAATGTGCAGAGATGTGTGTGGCTTTAATTTATATTTTTGGCTATCTGTTAGGGCAAGAAATTACCAGAGTTCTTTACCCTAAAGGAGCAACTTGAATAAAGAATTGTTGCCATTGGCTGGACCAGAACTCAGGCTATTAGCAATGGCCCAAGAGTCTATAAAATGTGAAGATGGAGTCTATTGTTAGTCAGGGAATTCTCTAACACTAAGGCGACTGCCTGAAATTTAGCCAATATTTCTGACCCTTAGGTATTACCCTTAATGAGAGATATCCTGGTTAGGAGATGGAAGGCAGCAGCTCTCCAATGGCTTTCATCATGCATGATGATATCATTGTCATCCATACAGTATGCAGGACTCCAGTTTCTGTCCACTTAGTTTTCTCAAGTTGTTCTCCAGTCATTCTCCACGTGGCCTTCTATTGTTTCATTGCATCTAGCAAGGGAAGCAATTTCTAATTCTAGGTGGGATGAATATGCCAGAGGTCCTAGATTCTAGTCTATCATTTAAAGTACCACTTTCTCTTCCATAGCACATGAAAATCTTTCATGCTTTAGCATATTATGGGTTTAAATTCAGAAAGCTTTTTGTTTATTTGAATCTGCCTCAGTTGCTGCCTCCATGACTCAGTCATAATGGGCAGCCAAGTATGGAAACCCATAGTCTGAAGACATGTAGTAGTATCCATTCCCAGAAGAACGCAGCATGTAGCTATCAGATAGTGCTCTAATGGTATGTAGTGCAGGGCCAAGAAAGTCAATTTTTGTATCAGAAGTCCATTGTTGGACCAGAGATTCCAGCAGACATGAGAGGAGATCACTAAAGCCTCTATAAGAAAAATCTCTGAGGGACAGAGGAAGTCTAACAGGAATGTCTGTTGTACTGCAATTTGTACAGATTCTAGAGTTTTCTTTTTAGTAGCAGTCTCATTCTAAAATGACTGAGTTAGAAATATTAGCATAAATAGGCTTAATTGTAATTTCTAAATGGGGACTAGGTAGTTTCCAGAAAGCAAATGACTTACATAATACTGGGCTTGTTTAAATGTTGTGAGTTCTAAGGGGGTAAAAAATTATTTCTCACATATTTCTTAAAAGTAGCAAGAAATAATTTAACCAAATAAAGCCTAGAAATGTTTATTGAGGTGGCAGGACCATTTACTTTGGGTCAGTGGTTCATCAGGTTTTTTTGTTTTGTGTGTGTGTGAGGGAGAGAGAGCTCCTTTTTGAGTGTTTTTATGTCCTGAAAAAGTGCATAAAATGCATCATATATTTATAAGAGTCTTCCTTCATAAATTTCCAAATCTGTATCATTATAGTTACAGGCCTTTCCAGTGGCAAATGTTGCTTTATTGGGCTTATGAATTGAGTATAAATTAGCTCTCTGGCATGTTTATGAGCCATGACACTCAATGAAACCCAGCACATTTGTTGTTGTATGTTTTATAGTTATCAAATAGGGTGATTATGTACTCTGGCCCTTTAAGAGTGGTAGAGTAAAACTTTTGGAGGTCGCTTTTCATAAGAGTCTATCTCATGGGTGAGCTATGGATGTTTTACCCTGTAACTCTAATAGAGAGGTTCCTTTTTGGTGGAAGTGGTACTGAAGGCAGCGAAGGCTTTTTATAGGCTGCCAGTGAGCCTTCTGGTTTTAGGAGTGTAGAATTCAGCAAGCCAGATAGCAACTTCTCTTTCAAATCTAAGTGACCACCCAAGGGTTCATACTACATAGGATATATTCTTTTCCCTGAGCACTTAATAGTATCGGCCAGACATTTGGCTGAAACACACTACTAGTGGTCACAGGGCAAGAGTCCTTCCCATGACTTATGCTAAAATTGGTAACTACATCTTATGCTAAAATTGAGGAGCACAATTCAATCTAATACACCTGATAGGTCCATACAAATACACATGACTCAGAGCCACTATAAAGGGGGCCCTAATATCATATCACTGTGCCTAAATGTCAATCAAAATTTCCCACTTAAGTTAGCTAAATCAATAACAGAATCTTGGTTAAGCTGAGCAAATTCAGCAAACAGCAGCATAATTCAAAGTGCATGCTTGTGAATGGGCAATAGCAGAGCTAAAAAATACAAATAGCTACAGGAATCAGCCCAAAATGCATGCACAGTGGCAGGTAGCAGTGCCACATTGTAAGTCAAAGCAACAGAAGAAACACCACTGGTGGTGGTCATTGCCTAAGACACCCTGCTCATTATGCCAATTGCTTTGTGATTTTCTCATGGAGAAACAGGGAGATCCTGGGCCCTGAAAGATGTATCAGTCAAAAATTAAAAATGGAGTAAGATTTTATTTATAGTTACCTAATATTTTAAAATGATTCATACAGCTGCATGCTAGAAAGAGTTTTACTTTTATATCTAATTGTATATATGGGTGAACATAATTAAAAACCAATACTTATACCTGCAAATTATTCTTGCCATGTGCTATGATCTGAATGTCGATTTATCTCTAAAATTCATGTTGGAACATAGTACCTGATATACTTTCCATTTGTGTCCCCACCTAAAGTTCTTGTCAAATAGAAATCTTCAGTGTTGGGAGAGGGACCTGGTTGAAGATAATTGGGTCACATGGCCAGATTTCCCCATTACTGTTCTCATAATAGTGAGTGAGTTCTCATGAGATCTGGTTGTTCAAAAATGTGTAGCACCTCCCCTTTCTTTTTCTTCCTCCTGTTCCACCCATGTAGGATGTGTTTGCTTCCTCTTCACCTTCTGCCATGAATGGAAATTTCCTGAGGTCTCCCCAACCATGTCTTCTATACAGCCTATGGAACTGTAAGTCAATTAAACTTCTTTTATTTACAAATTACCCAGTCTTGGATATTTCTTTATAGCTGTGCAAGAACAGACTAATTCAACACCCAATGTAATATGATTGAAAGCATAGCCCTTCAGGGGGTGATTCAGTCATGAAAGTTCTACCCTCTTGAGAGGATTGATGCCCCTATAAAAGACCCTTGAGGGAACTTCTTTACCCCTTTTTGCCCTTTCACCATGTGAGGACACAGCAACAAGGTGCCATCTTGGAAGCAGAAAGCAAGGTCTCACCAGAAACCAAATCTGCTGGAAACTTGATCTTGGACTTCCCAACCTCTAGAACTGTAAGCCAAAAAGAATCAGTAGCTTATTAATCACCCAGTCTAAGACATTTGTTATGGCAACCTAAATGGACTAAGGCAGCATGTAATGTAACACAATAACAGGTTTGATATGTTATTACATTTATAGTCCCAATTTTTAATCATATTGCATTAAACTCTAAGTCAGCGATAGTTGTAAAAGGCACATGCATATGACATTGAATAATTCTTCAGTTCATTCAGAAAAAAATAATTGAGATTGGAATTTATGTGAATTGACCAGGAAGTTGCATCAAAATTATCAAACCAATCAAAAATCTTAATTACTAAAGTCTTTATATCTCAAAAAATGTTTTTCTCAATTAAAAATATTTCAGAATTTCAGCATTCTGCAGCTATCATTCCTTCATTCCAAGTATTCCATTTTTTTCTGTAATTTTTACTGCTTAAAAGTGTGAGTTATCAAATATTTTTATTCTTCCCCCAAAATTCTGATAATTACTAAATGTTTTTCCCATTGACAGAATTTATGTCTGTCTCTCTTGATTATGGGATTCTGTGAGTTCATAATCAATAGAACATGGTAGAAGTGAGGTTGTTTCAATTTCTCAGTATCTTCTACTTCTGATACATAGGTAGAATAACTATTGAAGCTATTAATTACAATGTAAATAGTCTTAATCCCCTTGGAGTATCATGCTGTGGGGGAAAGTTAGGCTAGCTACTTGGACAAGTTATGTGGAGAGATGCTTGTCCAGCACTCAACCGTTGTGTCATGTCAGCTAAAACATTAAAGCATACATAAGTGTCTCCATAGTTTCCCGTCCATATTCTAAGTAACAGATTCTGGCTTAAATAAATATTTGCTGTTGTTTTAAGCCACCACGTGTTTTGTCTGTTATAAAACAATCAATACTGGAACCGAATTTGGTGCTTGCAATTGCTGTAGTACCATAACAAAATTCTAAAACACTGGCTTCAAACAATTTATTTATTTCCAGCTTTGGGCTATTGTGAATAAAGTGATGTAGGAAGTAGGATTCTAAAATGCCTCCCTGTACAATATCCCCACCCACATTTCAGGGACTGTGATTATGAAGAGATTATCACCCTCAAGGTTTTGTAAGACTACAGGGTAAAAGGAATTTTACAGATACAATTAAAGTTACTAATCAGTTGATCTGGAGTTAACTAAAAGGAAGATGGTCTGGCTTTGCCTTATGTAGTCACATCCCCCGCTCCTCCACCTTTGTTTTTCTTTAAGTTCTGGGATATATGTGCTGAACTTGCAGGTTTGTTACATAGGTATACATATGTCATGGTGGTTTGCTGCACCTATCAATCAGTCATCTAGGTTTTAAGCCCCGCATGCACTAGGTATTGGTTCTAATGCTCTCACTCCCCCTTCTCCCAACCCCCCGACAGCCCTCAGTGTGATGTTCGCCTCCCTGTGTCCATATGTTCTCACTGTTCAACTCCCATGAGAACATGCAGTGTTTGGTTTTCTGTTCCTGTATTAGTTTGCTGAGGATGATGGTTTCTAGCTTCATCCCTGTGCTTGCAAAGGACATGAACTCGTTCTTTTCTATGGCTGCATAGTATTCCATGGTGCATATGTGCCACATTTTCTTTATTCAGTCTATCATTGATGGGCATTTGGGTTGGTGCCAAGTCTTTGCTATTGTAAGTAGTGCTGCAATAAACATACATGTGCATGTGTCTTTTTTCTTTTTCTTTTTTTTTTGAGACAGAGTCTCTCTCTGTCATCCAGGCTGGGGTGCAGTGGCAAGATCTCGGCTCACTGCAAACTGTGCCTCCCGGGTTCATGCCATTCTCCTGCCTCAGCCTCCCGAGTAGCTAGGATTACAGGCACCCACCACTATGCCAGGCTAATTTTTTTGTATTTGTAGTAGAGACAGGGCTTCACCATGTTAGCCAGTATGCTCTTGATCTCCTGACCTCGTGATCCGCCCATCTTGGCCTTCCAAAGTGCTGGGATTACGACCGTGAGCCACCACACCTGGCTGCATGTGTCTTTATAGTAGAAAGATTTATAATCCTTTCGGTATATACCCAGGATTGAGATTGCGGGGTCAAATGGTATTTCTGCTTCTAGATCTTCATCACTGGACAGTACAGAAATGCAAATCAAAACCACAATGAGAGACTATCTCACACCAGTTAGAATAGTGATCATTAAAAAGTCTGGAAACAACAGATGCTGGCGAGGATGTGGATAAACAGGAATGCTTTTACACTGTTGGTGCGAGTGTAAATTACTTCAACCGTTGTGGAAGACAGTGTGGCGATTTCTCAAGGCCCCTTTAAAGTATAGAGTTTCCTCTATCTGATAGCAGAGGAGAAAGTCACAGCATTTTAAGGGACTGGAAGGATTTGTCATACTATTAAGGCTTGAAGATGGACAGTTTTATATGCAAAGAGTGAAGAACAATCTGTAGATAAAAGACTCTGAGATAATAGCCAGCAAGAAAACTGAGGAGGATATGCCTCTCTCTTATAACTGCACAGAAATGAAGACTATCAACAATTTGAATGAAACTGGAAGTAGATTTTTCCCTAGATATTTCACAAAGTAAATTATTACGGAATAGACTTTGATTTAAGCCTTGTGAGACACTAAGGAGAAAACAAAATCAAACCTATTTGCACTTCTGACTTAGCGAGCTGTGAGATAATTCATGGGTGTTGTTTTAAGCTGCTCATTTTCAGATGATTTTTTTTTCACAGCAAGAGAAAACTAATATAAATTGTGTGCAAATTATTGGATAGGTATTTTTGTAAAAATATATTTTCTTTTCTCTTGGGTAAAAAACTAGGAGTAGAATGACTACATGATTAGCTAGGACTATGTTTAGCTTCATGAAACAATGCCAAAATGTTTTCTGAAGTTATTGAATCATTTTTCGTTCCTACTACAAATGTGAGAATGAGTTAGAGCTCCATATTATTGACAAAACTTTGAATTATATATATATATATTTTAGCCATTCTAGCTGGTAAGTATGTTACCTCATTCCTACTTTAATTTGAATGTCTCTGATAATTAATAATGTTAAGAATCTTTCTATGTGTTTATTGGTTATATATTCTTTTGTAAATACATGTTCAAAATATTTTGTCCATTTTTAGTTGATTTTTTCTGTATTGACTTTTTGAGTTATTTATGCCATCATGTATTCTGCAAAATATGTCATGGTAAGATATGTGTGTGTGTGTGTGTGTGTGTGTGTGTGTGTATGTGGGATTCCCATCAAACATATATATGCTTGTGTATGTAAATGTGTGTGTGTGTGTGTGTGTGTGTGTGTGTGTGTGTGTTTCCCCAACAGGTAGCTTACATTTTCATTTGCTTAAATATGTTTTTGAAAATCAAAAGTTTTAATTCTTACAAAGCCTTGTTTATAATTTTTTTAAAAATTTTTGTGCATGTTTTCTGTGTCTGGACTATAAATTTTTTCCCACTTATATTCCCTGAAGGCATTATTTAAGAAGAACTTGTAATAACTGTTTTGTAGCCATAGTGTTATACCCCTTTTACTTCACATGGCTTTGAATCTACAAGGTCATATTTTGGAGGAAAGTCATGATTGAAGAACAAGACGTTAGTATTTAACATATTTAAGTAATCAGTACATTATTTCAAATAGTTATTTTCATATTTCTAAATGAACCTTTTCAAAATAGAAAATTATTGCTGAGATAATATTCTCTGAATCTAATTAAAGTAAATTCAAATTAGCTCGCAAAATAATCACAATTTCAAGATCATAGTAACATACTAGTAAAAAGTAAGATAATTCTATCTTATTTTTAATCAACATCCTTATTTTTATTTTAGAAAGTGTTGAATAATTAGGGTTGAGAAATGTCCAATTTTACTTTTATTCTTTTCACTGTAACTTACCTCAAACCACATTGGTTATGCAATTTATACACTCCTCCACCCAAAAAACCCTCAAAAACCTCGGGTTGCCAATATAAAGGGAACTAAACATGCTCATTTGAGAATCACTTAAATGATGTTATCATTGTAGCTGCCAGGTTCAGGATCACCGGGTTGTAGATTTAAACTTTGACTACCCGCTAAAACATTTTAACTCACACTGGATTACCTGTATTTCTTGCATTGGCCATTGTGGATAGAAGAAGCCAAATGACTATGCTTCGAGCTAATTTACCCTTGCTTAAGATACATTAAATAATCTTCCATGTTTAATTTTTTAATACTTGCAGCTGTTCCGTATTTTCTTTTTAGTCTTCCCCTCTTTCTCTGTCTTCTCTGGTTTTAATTGAGCATTTTATTCATGATTCCATTTTCTCTTCTCTTTCATCATATTAATTACACATTTTAAAAATTTAGTAATTGCCCCAGAATTACTAAATTACTTCAGTAATATAGAGTTACAACTAACCTAAGTCCACTTTCAAATAACACTATACCACTTCAGAAGTAGTGCAGGTAACTTATAACAATATATTCTCGATTTTTCTTCTCACCTGTTATAACATTATTGCCATTCATTTAGCTTATCCATGTGCTATAATTACTCAATATATTCTGGGTAGTATTAATTTAAAAATCTTTTATGTATTAGTTCATAATACAGGTATGTCCACTAAAGTGTTCTCTGAGGGTCTTTCTTCTCCACTTTTATAAATAATTTTACTGGATGCAGAATTCTAACTTGATGTTTTCTTTCTTTCAATGTTTTAAATATTTCACTCCACTATCTTCATGCTTTCATGGGTTCTGACAATAAATCCAGTGGAATTCTCAGCCTTGATACTCTATAGATGGGTATTTTCCTCCCCCGTTGGTGCTATTCAAGACTTTTTCTTTATCCTTGGTTTACTGCAGTTGAATATGATAAATCTGGTTGTGGATTTTTTTTTAATTCTGTTGTGTAGTTCTCTCTGGACTTTCTGAATTTATTATTTGGTGCCTCTATTAATATTTTAAAAATATTTGGCATGGTTACATCAAATATGTTGTCTGCCTTTTTTTCCCTTACTTGTCATTCTGGCATTCCCACTACATGAGGATAATTAGGCTTTTAGTGTGAATTCTCATCTTAATATGACTAGGAGTTGTTTCACACTGGGGAAGAGAACCTTTACAATGAAATCCTAAGGCTGGGTTTCAACTCAATATGCCTGGTGTCTTTGTAATAAAAGGTTAGAACACAGACAGGCATAACAGGAAAACCATGTGAAGAAACTGGAAGGTGGTCATCTAGAAGCCAAGGAGAGAGACGCTCAGAAGAAGGCAGTTCTGTGGATACCTTGACATCTAGTCTCCAGACCTGTGGGAAAATACATTTCTGTTTTTTTACGTCCCCTGCTCGGTGATACTTTTTAATAGAAACTTTGGTAAACTAATACAGTAACTATTTTAAAATACACTGAGCGTATTCTCTGTAAACTGACTGGTCTTCTACAGGAAATTATGTTACCAAAGTGGTAAAAATAAAACTCAAAAAGAAAAATGCAAGCAGAATTAATACATACACATACACACATACACAAACACACACACACACACACACAATGAAAGCTCTATAACAAATGGAATAATTAGAGCCTCCTCCTGAGAGAGAAGTAGGTTGACTGGCCCCCAGACGTAGATCTTCTTTCTTCATATAATCCTTGTAAGTCTCTAACGTCCAGTGTGATTTTGATATCAGCATGTGGCTTGCTGGAGTATGTTCTAAAAAGAGCAGCCAAATCAAATTTGTGTGTGTGCATGTGCTTAATCAGCCCATTTGCTTTGCTGCTCTTTGAGCAGCTAGAGAATGCCCCATCTTGACAAGTTTCCCTTGTTGCTTTAATTTTTTTTTTTTTTTGTCCTTTACCCTTCGGCTATAAAACATTCAAATTCATGTGGGGTTTGTTTGCTTCTTTTTGTGTGTATTTGTTTTTCCTTCAGGGATAGAACTGTGGAAAGGCCTGGTCTCTTGTTCTCTGCATGCTAGCAGCATGGCAAGCTGGGAATTTCCTACTGCAGTAATTCACCTCTCTTTTAAATTACCTATTTGTTGTAGACCTTTGTTGATGGATATACAACTTTGCTGACACCATCTTAGTATCTGGAACAGACTTCTTTGAGGTGCCGTCAGTATCCTGGCCAAGTAATGCTTGTGGCCACCCACTCATGGAAAAACAAACACAATGACGATTTTAACGTATTTTACTTGACAGTCTTGGTGCAATTTATTTTAAAAGCGAAAAAGAAAAATTTCAAACAAAAGTATGGTTAGAATTTATTCAGGTAACTGAGGGGCACCGTGATGGTAGACAAATGTAAATGCCTTAGGAAATATATCAAAAAGGGCATCGTACACAATATTGTTGATGTAATTTGAAAAATCATGAAAATATTTGCATGAAATGTGAAAGCATTAGGTATATTCAACAACAACAACAACAACAACAACAACAACAACAACAACAAAATTAAGGCACATAGCCAGTCACAAAAACTCAATAAACCAATGCATTGTCTTTTTAGTCAGCTATTTATAGGCTATTTACAGCCATACTTCCATCTACTTTGGTTTACTTTCTAGGCACAGAAATTAGTAGGGTAATGAAGGGAATTTGAGGAAGAACATTGTATGTATCTTTTTTATTTCCACAAGGAAGATGAAACTTCTCTTTTTTAAGTCTCAGTTGATGGATGGGTAGTTCATTTTATGCCTGGTTTGACTTCTGTAGACTTGCGGATAATTTATATGACTTCAATGAATGGATTGACCATTCATATTACTTAGATCAAAGATGTAAGACCTACATGAAATTGGATACTGACCTTGCCTGGGGTGGTTACATGCCCACACTTCCCTGCTTCTGATGAAAAAATAATAAAAATAAATCTTGGTAATCCTGTGGAAGAATTGTTTGGGGAAAGCAAACAGCATTATGGTTTATCCCAGTTTAGAGTGGCAGACCTTAATTTATTGCAAATCAATGCATATAACCCTAATAGATTAGTATAGGGCCGAAAGGGTTTGAATCACTTTTTAAATATTCTATGATATGTATTGACAAAGTGCTCCCCATCTATGTCGACAAATGTCTTAGGATGATGTTGCAGACTTCACTTTCCACATGGCCCAACTAGATGGTCAATTTTTGCATGTCCCATCCACAGACATCACTGGAAAACCATGATCTAACATTAGTCAGAGCCACTTGATATATTTAATGAATGCTCGAGAATCAAAGGTGGACGGAATAAGGTCTGAAGTCTCATTAACTGCGTTTTTAGTAACTTAGGAGATTTAACTGCAAATCTGAGTTAGCACAAGATAAACTGAGGCTGATAACAATTGCTAGGTTCTAAAACCTGGCCCACTTGACAAGGTCAGTTACCAGATGAAGAAGTTTACACTGTTACATAGCTGCTGTGTGATGATAATATTAATGGCCTCAATTTTTACCCTTCCCTGTGTAGATATTTATCATTATAGATAACTTTCCACAGTTCTGCTTTTCTGACTTTGTACTCAGCCATGTAACTCTCTTTGTACAAAGGGATAATTGTAAATGTTATACCATAAGAAACTTTTTCAACTGTCCATTCGCTCTTCCTGAATTTTTCCATCTCTAAGAGAAGATGATGTCCAAACTAGGCTGATGAAAGAAGAGAAATGTATGGTTTAATTACCTCTATTGTCCTAGACAACAATGAGTAAAATGACACTTTTGTAGGGGAATACAACAATGACTAGAAAAGTTACCCAGCCAAACGAAGATAAATTTTCTACCTATAGCTTCATGAGCTAAACAAAAGCATATAATTTTAAGCCACTGAAATGGGAGTGGTTTCTTATGCATCATTATGTGCAGAATATTAAATGTGTGGATTCCCTCTCAATTGAAATATTTTGGTCACTGTGCATGCAGACTATCTATATCTAACTTAAAGTGTGTTACATTGGGAACTTTGGACATTATACTTCTTTCACCTATTCTACTTTTAAGTTTGCTCCTAAAAAACTTTATTTATATCTGTAATTTTTGTGGCATTTCCCTCTACTTGAGATATGCCCATACTCCTACTTGTAATCATTCGATTGTGTGTGGGAGAGAGATTATAAATAATAATCAGTGACTTTATAGACGGTTAGAACAATAACAAAGAATTTTGGGGACAATAAACCATAAATTTACTTACAATCTCACCAACCAGAAAATAAATGTATTATTATTCTATTGTTTTATCTTTGTCTTTTTATGCAGAGATAAAGATAAATTAATGATAAATTTTATTAATTTTGCTTAAAACATTTATTTATTAATTCAAGAAATCGATATTGAGGGCCTACTATGTACCAGGCATTGCTGGAAATACTGAATTCAAATGAAATCATCTAAACAACTACATAACAGACTTTATTTACATTAGATTTTTGTCTAATGTAATTTCATAGAGAGTTTTGCATTTTTAGAAACATCTTATTCATATACAATTTTCAGGTTTACATTATTTATCTATGTGTGTATATATCATACTTTTTAACCAAACATTAACTGCAAATTACATATTTGGACATCATTTATATATTTAATTTCTATAAATAAAAATATAAAACATTCCTATATGTTAAGCTATTAGTACCCACAATTTCTAGGTCAGAACTACTTCACTCCTGGTGGACCTGACCAAATTGATCATTAACAGAGTTGGGTGTAAGGAGCATGAGTTAATTCAGTGGTTTAACCGAAAGCAACCAGGATTGAGTTCAGGCTGAAATAACTGAGAAGTATTCAGGGTTAATGAAGTAGAGTGAAGGATGATTCTCAAGCCCAAAGAACTTCAAAGAGCAAATCTGAACATTAGGACCCAAAGGGATCAAGATTGAGGTTCCAATAGTAGTATTGTACCAGAGATTCCATCCAGACATTTAGGGCCTTTTTCTATTTCTGCATTGATCAGAATCAGGTCTCAGACATGTGTATACCCAACAAAGAAAACCAACCATATACTAGAGTTCTCCCTTTTCTCTGTTAAAACCACTCTAAAATTCAACTAGGTTGTTTTCCATTTCTATCTTAGTGACTGTTTCGTTGATAAATCTTATCTAAGATTGTTATGACTGTTTATAGCATTAACAATCAAATAGGACCTCTTTGATATAATATTACTTGAACTAAAAGAGTTGATGTGTACTGATTGAGTTTTCTGGCTAAGGGAAGCAAATGCAAGATAAATAACCCTAAGATAACTACTGGCACTAATGACTAGTTTTCCTACTCGGATGCAGAATGTTTTGATTGACATTACAGTCAATTCAATCACAAAATAGCTGTCAGCTGTTTTATGTTCCTGCTCATTCATGTAACCTGTGATATTTCATTTCCCTGTGGTATTTATAGCAAAAAGAGTTCTTAAGCATTTGGTTCCTTATAATCAGTGAGAATATTGCAATTGGATTTTTGTAATCAGTGGTTAACAAAACCTGTTACAAAACAATTTAAAACATATTTTGCTCATTTTTGTGCATTAGGATTACCACTTCCTTCTGTATTTTCATTTAAAAGGGATTGAATAAAAAGCTAATGACATATTTCTCACAGTTTACCTCTATTGACGTTACAAATCCTGCTGTCAGTTTGACAGTAATCCTCCTTACCATAAATGATTCAAGGAACTGTGTATAACAGTAATATATTGCAGTAGACTTTAAATTCAAACATTTGCCTAAAATCTTTGTTTTTCTGGATTAGTAGGGAAGTTTTACAAGATGAAAATTAATGTGCTGAGGTCTGAGGTGAAACATAAGGGATAAGTATGGCCCATAATATTGTGAGAAAGAACAAGGTCAGCCATATGAAATAACAAGGCAGAGATATATGATGAGACATTAAACTTAGCAGGGAAATAGACTGCCTGAAATCTATGATGGTCAAAGGCAGCACTAGTAGAGACTGTTTTGTGACTGAAGGTCTTAGTAACTGAATTATTGAATCTAAACCAATTCTGAAAATACCAATGCGTCATACTGTGAAATTACTTTTCTAAAGTTATTGCAGGCAAGTTTCTGCTCTGTTAAAATTTAAACATAGCTTCCAGAAAAAGAAATCAGAAATATAAGTATATATATAGATATATAGCTCCCAAGTTTAATTCTTTGCTTAAGACACAGCTGGAAATTATAATTCTAGTTGGTTAAGGCCCACTGATACTAAATGCAAATAATTTATATTATTCCAAGAAATTGCAGAATAGTAAAAGCCTGTTAACTCCACTTGATTATATGTCATTGATAATATTTGTAAATTAACAAAGAATGAAATTATTGAGCTGAATGAAAACTAAAATATTCAATATTTAATTGATCACTTAGAGAGAAGGACAATAAAGCGATCTATAACAGTTAGAGAAAAAAATAAATTGATTTATAAACGTGTTTCAAGAGTGGAGATACAGAAAGTGAGCTGTCATGCTTAATAGTACCAGTATCCTACATTTCTACTGGAAGATAGGACAAGCAATTAATTTCAAGCACCTTGAATCAGCAAAATGCAATAGCTAGTAAAATTCCACTACAGTTAAATTTGAGACTCTGAGAATAAATTTCAAATTATGCATATTCAGAAATCCTAACATGATTATGATACTATATTTATTATATCAGTTATAGTGTGTGCATAATATGCTGCACAATCAACACCCTAAGTGACAATCTCCAGTCTACTGTCTTCTCCTGTAATCATAATCATAAGTTTATACATAAAAACTTAAGAATATTATCAGTAATCCCTTCTATTATCCAAACCCAACCAGTTATATGACCTTAGGATTTGCTATCATGAGGCAAACATATTAAAATCTTCTAAATAACACTTCATTGACAACAAAGCACTCATACCTTCAAGAATTTTGGCTTCCCTGTTGCTCCATTAAAATTCAAAGCTATCTTTCAAAAATATGACTACTTCTCTCATTTCTCTTAGAATATACAAAACATTTATCACTTGTCTACCTTGAATCCAAGAGAATTCTCCAGTTAATCTTTTGATTCTATCTGTTCCTCCTTGCCCTCTCTCCAGTGTTTCTACTGGGAAATTTTTATTGCCATTTTACTGAATTATTTGTACAGTATATATCAAGGATATTGATCAGTTTTCCACCTTATATTTGCAATTTTAAAAAGTCATTCAATTTTAATTCTGTTTACAATAATTTTGTTTTCTTTAAAATATTAAGACATCATTTAAAATGTTTGTCATGTCTACTTATACATATTTTTCATTAATTTTATGCCTTAAAATCCTTCACCAAAGATTAAATATTCTAATTCTTTTACATTTTATATATGCAAAGACATCTATTTTCACTGAATTGTGATGCCTCCTTTTATATTATTTAAAGATTGCCCCATATCAAGCACAGTAACTTAAATACAATAAATGGTTAACAAAATTCTTTGGTATTGAAATAAATTGGCTTGCCATTAAAGGTAACAGGAACTGAACAACATACAATTGTTTCTATTAATATTATATACAAATTGCTCTTATATTAAATTTGGGTTATGTTAGCCAACATTCTTTCAGTATGACAGGTTAAATATAACAGTAAAAATTTTAAAAAATGCAATAGAAAAAATATTTTTCCGTTTATTAAAAGCTTTAAGTATTCCACTGTATGACAGTCATAATTTTTTATATTTTCTAAAAAATAAACCATTTATACTCTCTTAGTTGAAAATGGAAATAACTACATATTATGAACATAGAAATAAGGAATAAAAATAGTCCAAAATTATATTAACTAGACTAAAAATGGGTTGTGAATCCTCATATTTGCAAACCTGCATTATCTTGGCATTTTGTTCTATACAGCATGTCATTGGTTTCCTCTGCATTCCATAGTTATTTAAATCAGAATATAAGAGATTTTAAAAATGTGTATTGAAATGGACTGATCTTACACGATGAAATAACACTTGTCAAATAGTGCAAGACATTTATATCTGTGCTAGAGAGACCATCTGACTCTCATAAGTAATATTTGGTTATTTTCAATGAGCAGAAGAAAAATAATTACCCCTTTGATGTGTATTCTAAAAAAGACTTTCTGACCATTTTTTCTGTAGGCTATAAATACATTAATACATTGGGCAGACCAATATGCACCTGAAACTCTCAGCTATCTCAGCAAATAAAACATTGAAATTTCACAGACATCATTTCAATCCAATTTTCTAAGGGAATCAGTCCTTATGTACCCAGGGATCACCATGCAAATAATCCATAGAGATGATATTTCTAATACCTTAGAAGTCTGCTACTATAAGGCTTTTTCTCCCTATTAGTCATCTTATTGTCACCACATCCTAGACTTTTATATTGCCATTAAACTACCACCTCTCCATAATCAATTTCAAATATTCTTTTTCCCAAATACCACCTTCTGTATTTCCAGCTCACTCTCTCTAGCCTCCCAGCTCCAAAAATAATTTAACCATTTAGGGACATTGACCCATGGATCCAACTATCTTTCACCCAATCATATCTTCACTCAATCAATCGCATGTTAACTCTTTTACTATTTTTTTACCCAATCACATCTTCACTTTTCTCCTTCCTCAGTTTGAATTTCATGATCAATCATTATCACTGTCATTCATACGATTCCAATACCCTAGTTTCTCAATCACTTTGTTAGGCTTTTGATACAGCCTTATTTAAATGCAACATTCTACTTATATCTTGTCTGCCTCTGTGTAAGTGAAAGTGGTTGGAATGACACATTAACTCTACATATCCACAAAATGCTGGCTGGTTGGTTTCACTTTAAATATATGATTCACTAACCACAAATGGACCCACAATACTTCATTCTATGTTTCCCTTGTCTATGTACCCTCCCGGTCTCCTACTAGAATACTGCTTTATCCTCACTCTACAAAGTCGAGTAAATGTAAATAGAAAAGAACTTGTCTAGGTTTTCACTACTATCTCCACCAACAACTTTCACCTAATCATATCTACTACCTTCTCGTTCACTACTGTAGATACTCAGTGCCTTTGGATACGAACAACCCCTAATCGTATGCAATTAAGCTAATATCCCCTGAAAACTCAAGAATATTGCTACAGCAATTCTCTTCTGTCTCTTTTATGTACAATTGATTTTTCCTTCCCTATTGAAATATTCCTCAAAGTATGTAATTTTACCCCATTAAAAAAATATATAAAATATATATAATACATATATTATATATATGTATATGTGTGTGTATATATATGTTGCTCCAGCTATGCTCCCACCTCAGAAGGATACCAGTCCTCAGGCAGACATCAGGCTCCAGGTGGACACTGATCTCAAGGTGCACACCAGGCTCCAAAATGACAACCAGTCCCAGAGGTACACCAAAGCCCTAGGTGTAAAACAGGCCCATGTCGAACTCCAGAGTCATGTGGACATCAGGCTGCAGGTAGACACCATGCCTTAAGTAGATACATAGGCTCCAGGTGGATATTAGACCCAGTCCCCATGTGATTGTCAGGCCCAGGTGAAAACTCAGGCCTTAGGTGCACATCAGGCCTTAATGGACACCCAGGCTCCAGGTTGAAACCCAAATCCCAGGTGATCACCAGGCCCCTGGTGGACACCAGGCCTTAGGTTAGCAACGGGACCCAATAGGCCATCAGTCCACACCTGGATACCAGTCCCCAGGTAAACACAAGGCCCCAAGTGAAACATAGGCCCAAGGTGGACACCAGGCCCTAGGTGAACACTCAGGTCTGAGGAGGACATCTAGCCCCTGGTGAACATCAGGCACAGGTGTCCAAGCAGGCCGTGGGTGGACATAACTGTGTACAGGTACAGAATTGACCTGTGGGGAGGATGAGCAGTCAGCAGTCCAGTGGGGTCCTTAGTAGGTCTTATGGCAGGTAGGGGCCGAGGGGATGGAAACTTAAAGAGGCAACCTCACTTCCTTGACGACAGACCTGAACAAAACTTAGAACTCTGGTAACCAGACACCCGTATCCTAGAGCCAGCCTGGTAGCCAGCTTACTTGGTGGGAGATGTTCAGGAGAGCAAGATGTTCTTGGCCCACATTTCGAGGGTCCTGCTTCAGGAATGGAAAGAGTGACAGCCTTTTCCAATGATGCCTATGTAGCTCATTGCTCACCCCAGACGCCTCTGGCCATTTACCAGGCCAGGTTTTACCAATGATCCCATCTGGGCCACATCTGCACATTGTCCCTGTCTGGCTGGAGATTCTGGAGCCCATCAAGGCACAGGCATATGGTGAGGTGGCCTGCAGTCTGGAAGACTTTGTGGGAGTCTTTCTTTGGGGGCTAGAATTCCTTTAAATTCAGTGAGGTTGTTTCCACGTTTGGAAATTCCAGTGGAAAGTGACTGTTGTTGATGACTCTTTCTCCTTTTTCAGCTCCTGCTCCATATACAGCAATACAGGAAATTCCAGTGCCAGCTGTTGAGCTAGTGCCAGCACCAGAGGAAGAGTTCCCTCCAGGGACAGCGCTGGAACTAGAGGCAGCTCCAGAGCCTTCCTGCCCCTGCCCTGGTACAGCCAAGGACTAGCTCAAAGAGGAGCTGCCTGACATCATGGAACTTGCTGTAGCCACTGGCCTCAGTCCTGGAGCTGAAAGCATGGGTGGAACTAGCGGTGACAGAGTGGGGGTGGTCAGCAGAGCCCCAGCCAGCAGCTCCCATGCTGCTCCCAGTCGTGGGCACGGTAGGAGCCATGGAGACAGAGATCAGGGTGTGTAGCCTGGGTTTCTCTATCTCGCTGGAGAGAGGCTTCTCTCATTCAGCAGAGTTGCAGCCCTGCTGCGCAGGACCTGTTCATTCTGCTGGTGCTGGGGGTGTATATATGCTGGCAGGAGGTGATTGAGAGCAGGAAAAGGAGCCTGCGAGGAGGGGTTCCAGCAGCTCCTCCTGTTCCCAGAGGCGGCCTCCTCCTCCATGCATGGAGGTCTGCCCGCAACTGGGCATCTGGGCTGTTTGCCCCTGATCTGCTGCCAGGGATCGGATCTTCTTAACAGGCAGGCAGGGGTTCAGGGGACCAGGGGGCGGCTGCAAAGTGCACAGGAACCAAAGCTTCCAAACTCAGCACTTGTGCCCCGGGGTCTCTATGCTGCCACCTGCCTTAGGATTTGTTCATAGTATTAGAATTACAAGTTTATAGCTGGGCGTGGTGGCGGGCGCCTGTAGTCCCAGCTACTCGGGAGGCTGAGGCAGGAGAATGGCTTAAACCCTGGAGGCTGAGCTTGCAGTGAGCCAAGATCGCACCACTGAACTCCAGGCTGGGCGACAGAGCGAGACTGCATCTCAAAAAAAAAAAAAAAAAAAAAAAAAAAAAAAAAAAAAAAAAAAAAAATTATAAGTTTATACAATGATGTTTAAATAAAGCTTGACTTTTTGAAACTTCATGCCTTCTTTAACTCCTTAGTGTTTGATGGTGTTTTTGAGGCTATCCTGAAAATCTCTGATAGTTGCGTCTTTTTGTTGTGGTTGTTTGTGTGATTGAATTACCATCAAATCAACTGTTATTGGAAACCTTTCAGGTATGGCTTTTAGAAAACCCTGACCTACTTTTGCCAGTTTTGACTCTCCGGTTTATTGTGGAAAGAGGGATCATGTACATTCATTTCTCCAGCAGATCAATCATGTTTTGACATCAAGGATTTGGCATCAGAGTTTCCAAAAATTATGTGTACAAGCTGATATGCTGGTACTTTAGCTAATCCAGGTGCCAAAAACAGAATGCCATAGACCAGGTCGCATATAAAATTTATTTCTCATAGTTCTGGAGATAGTAAAATCCAAGGTGAAATGGTCAGCAGATTCTGTGTCTGCTGAGAGGTGGCTTCCTGGTTCATAGACAGACACGTTTTTGCTGTGTCCTCACATGACAGAAGGAATGAGGGAGCTCTTTGTGGTCCCTTTGATAGGAGCACTAATCTTATTCATGAGGTCCCTAAACATATTTGTAAAAAGCTTCATCTTGATCCCTCTTCTCTCTAGAGCCACAAAAACTTTTCCCCGTTTTTCTTCTTAGCAAAACTCCTTCAAATAGATTATATTTGTTACTCATGGTGTCAAATGTTTCTCCTCTTATTTTGTCTTCTGTGTATAGTGTTGCTAATGATTTACCAATGACTTCAAATTGCTAAATCCAATGACATTGTTTTGTCTCTCATATCCGTTGACCTATAAATAGTTTTTGTTAGGGCCAATTACTTTTTTCTCCTTTGACAAACCTGTGCTTCCAGGGCAAGGTCTTGCTCAATTTTCAGTGGTCTCTCTTGCTTCCCATGTATTCCTTACTTTTGAATATTAAGATGTTCCAGAACTCAGCCTTCTAGCTCTTCTTTGCTTTATGGCTGTGAGTATGATAATGATCAACAAATTTATTTATCTACTTATATATATCTAGACTGATATACCAAACTGTCAATATAACATGTTCCTTGTATATTTAATAAACATTTCAAACTTAACTATATAAAAACTGAGCTCCGGATATTTTTCTCAACATGTGCTCTTCTCACAGACTTCTTCATTGTGATACAGGTAACTTCATTTTTCCAATTGCTCAGGTCAATGGCCTAGAGTCAATCTTGAAACCTCCTTTGTAACATGTTCACATTTGATACGTCAGTAAATCTTGTTACTCTACATTTAAATTACATCTAGAATCTGAGCACTTTCCACTCCCAGACTGATACAAATTTGATCTAAGCTGCTATAGATTTTTGATTGTTTAATTGTTATAGCTTACTGATTAGACAACCTGCTTCTATTTTAGTCCTCCATGAGTCTACTCTTAAAGTTGCAACTGGATAAATACGTATAATTTTAATTCAGATATATTGTATAATTCAGCATCCACCTAGAAGGCATAAACTACATAGTAATTTAAATAAAAATAGTTTAATGTAAGTAATTATTTACTGTATCAGAAAGTTATAATAATGAAGAATTGGCAAATAAGAAGTACAAATAGGCCGGGCGCAGTGGCTCAAGCCTGTAATCCCAGCACTTTGGGAGGCCGAGACAGCGGATCACGAGGTCAGAAGATCGAGACCATCCTGGCTAACACGGTGAAACCTGTCTCTACTAAAAATACAAAAAAATTAGCCAGGTGTGGTGGCGGGTGCCTGTAGTCCCAACTACTCGGGAGGCTGAGGCAGGAGAATGGCGTAAACCTGGGAGGCGGAGCTTGCAGTGAGCTGAGATCTGGCTACTGCATTCCAGCCTGGGCGACAGAGCGAGACTCCGTCTCAAACAAACAAACCAAAAAAGTAGTACAAATAATTATGTATAGGAATAACAGATATAAAGACCAGCCACTCTTCCTACGCCTGAGACAAAACACTCAGTGAAGACTGTGCCCCTCTCACCCCAGAACTGGGATCCAATTTATTAGAAAGGGCATGTCCATATCTCACTAGATGATGGAGAATTGCTGAGACTGGAACGTTAAGTGAGGGTAGAAACAATGATAAAACAACAATATAATGTAAAATTCCTAAATAGTGCCACTGAAAATAGTAAGTGTGCAGATCTCTACTGTGATACCTCATTTCTTTGAAGGACAAGGTAATGTGGAAACAACTGCTAAGTAATGTTTCATGACACCAACTTGCAGTTGTTTGTTTAACTGTGTTAACTGAGCTGGCATTAACTTCTCTAAAATGATTTATTTTATGAAATTGCTCAACTGAGTAAATATATTGTTTATCAATGTTTTGTTTTGAAGACTCTGTCTAAATCTTTCCTGTTACTTTTGCTGGTTTTCATGAGTTTGTGATTTTCTTTTTTTTCTGAAGAAAAATCAATAGGCAAAATGTGTTATTAGCAAAGATCTAAGCAAAAGACAGAACATACAAATAAATATGTGTGATTCAATAGAATATAAATATGTGTGTGTGTATGTATACATCTGTATATAGACACATATTTGTGTGAATATATAGGTTGGTGCAAAAGTAATTGTGGTTTTGTCATTAAAAGTAATGGAACTATGCATATATAGAAATATAGAACTATGCATATATACAAACTATGTATACGTGTATGTATAGAAATGTGTGTGTGTACACACACACATATATATATGGCCTGCTTTTATAATATTGGTAATTTTAATAATAGATAGCATAATAAAACCCAATAGTCTTACTTAAAATTTACAATGTAGCACAGATTTACATGTTAGCTTTACACTCAGTTTCTACCACAAAAATGCTGTGTACAAATGCGTAATACAAATAAAACAAATGCACATATTGTGACATTGAAATATAGCAATAGATTCAAAGTAGCATGATGATACGATTTATTTATATTGGGGAAAAAGGAAAGATGCTACTTTCAAAGCTATTTGCAAACAATTGTTTGTAATAAATAGTTCAATTTTAAGTGTCAAATTCACTTCTTAAATTGTGAAAAAGCTCATTTATAGAAAATTATGTATTACTGAAATTTACAACTATGAAAATAAATACCCAAAATCAAGTTTGTGTATTTTTCAGGTGATGGTCAGCATAATATCTAATTCTTGAAATAAAAACTCATAAATGCATATAATATATCTTTGTATTGTATATGTTAATATCTGTTTTAGATAAACGTTTTGTCAAATAGGATATATATATTCATATATATTTGTGTAATGTAGATTTAAAACAATCTAAGGCTTTTAGAATGGGTAAGATTCTAAATGTTAGCAATGTTATCAGCCCGTTGGAAACAAAAGCCTAAAATATAATTCAAGAATAGCTAATTTATAACATTTAATTGGTATCACAAACAAGAAGTGTTATTTCAAAATATGTCATAGATTGAAAATATTTTTTACACATTTGAAGATAAAATTTAAAGAAATAATGGGGAATGACAGACATATTATAAAAACCTGCATATAGTGGATATTTATTCCCTCAATTTTATGCTAAATTATGACATTTTCTTCCAATTTTGTTTATAATTTTCTGTTGTTGCCCACAATTCTCACCTAATTGTGTTTTGATAGATTTAGACAATTCAATATTATCTTTCAAAGAAGCAAAGTTGATACAGTTCAAATCTCAGATTTTCAATTTTCTAGCTCCTGCTTTCGGGATATCTTTTTCTTTCTGAAACTGATTTTGCTCAGCTCACAAAAAGAACATAGGTACTAATATATCTTTTGCAGAGCTTTATAAAGGTAATATAGGTAAAAGGAACACTTTTACACTGTTGGTCGGATTGTAAACTGGCTCAACCATTGTGGAAAACAGTATGGCGATTCCTCAAGGATCCAGAACTAGAAATACCATATGACCCAGCCATCCCATTACTAGGTATATATCCAAAGGCTTATAAATCATGCTGCTATAAAGACACATGCACACGTATGTTTATTGTGGCACTATTCACAATAGCAAAGACTTGGAATCAACCCAAATGTCCATCAGTGACAGAATGGATTAAGAAAATGTGGCACATATACACCATGGAATACTATGCAGCCATAAAAAAGGATGAGTTCGTGTCCTTTGTAGGGACATGGATGCAGCTGGAAACCATCATTTGCAGCAAACTATCACAAGAACAGAAAACCAAACACCACATGTTCTCACTCATAGATGGGAACTGAACAATGAGATCACTTGGACTCTGGAAGGGGAACATCATACACTGGGGCTTATTATGGTGAGGGGAGAGGGGGAGGGATGGCATTGGGAGTTATACCTGATGTAAATGATGAGTTGATGGGTGCTGACGAGTTGATGGGTGCAGCACACCAACATGGCACAAGTATACATATGTAACAAACCTGCACATTGTGCACATGTACCCTAGAACTCAAAGTATAATAAAAAAGTAAATAAATAAATAAATAATAAAAGGTACTAATTTATCTAAAAATAAAAATAAAAAATAAATTCACTTGTTGCATGATAAGCAATTGTGCCTATTATTAATTTTAAAGTTAATTTCAATAGGTAACATTTATACCTTTATGTAATACACTTTATTTTAAATATAAAATGCAAGTTTGCAATTATTCTTGCTCAGAAATCTAAACTAGTGAAAGTCATGTACTCAAAATGCATCATGTTTCAAAAACATGAAAAAAGACTTGAATCTTGAAACATTATGGTATATTTTCCCTTGGGTCATCAGTCAGTAAGCTAATTAATAAATTCAAATTATTACTTTAACAGTTACTGAAACCAGTCGCAAAGATAAACTATTCTAGTAACTATCAGGCAATAGAATATCATAAGCTGTACCCAGGAGATGAACTGCATAAAAGTATGCAGTGTGTGCATATTTTTTGTGATTTGTGAGAATACTTTTGTGAAATAAAATTTGTTTATATCTATATGAAGATAGTATTAACTAGGTAAAACAATAAAATTTAGACATGCCATACTTTTATCTTTATAAACTCACAAACCAAACACATATAACAATCAAATAACTGACGCTTGTAGAATACTTAATATGAATCAAGTCCTGTTTAAATTCCTTACCTACATAAACTCAGATACATTTTACCACAGACCAATGAGTTAGGTGTATTAGCATGTGCATTTTGTAAATGAGAAAACTGAGTCAATGAGAGTCTTAAGCAAATGGCCCAAGCTCACATAGCAAGTAAGTAGCACACAGTGTCACACCAACGACGACCCTTACACCCACCATCATTACCTATATACCTGCAACACAAGCAAAATGCTAAGTCCTGAAAGGAGTACCATAATAAAATTTCCTCCTCATTTGCCATCACTTCCACTTCTTCTTTTAAATTACTTTAATCCCTCAGGTTTTCAGTTAAAGTAATGTCTAGCGAGTTGACATTCAAATACTCTTATGTAACTCAATGTTAAATGAAAAAGCAGATAGAATTACAATATTAAGTGGTATCTTTAATGAATATACCTAAAAAGCAGTTCCATAATTCTATTAAGTTTAGCAATTATCTCTGACAATACCCTTTATTCTCTATATGTTGTACTAGGGAGCAAAACCTGATAAACAGATAAATAAAATGAGGGTCTTATGGAAAACACTTCAGTACAACTTTGCAGTGAACCTGAAAAAATCTTTTAGATGTATCCTATTTCAATTTTCCCAACCACTACACCTCAAAGTCTTTTAAAATTAATATATTATTCAATATAAATATTAGTTATAATTCTGCAGAGTGTGACCCCTGCTTCTCCCATCCCCCTTTCCCAAGGACAGTGGGAATTGCTATAGGACTGGTGGGTAGTTTACCATCCCTTCTACAGTCATAGAGTTGGCACTGACATCACAACTTCATAACCCCTACCACTGCCAGCTTCCCCTGCCTCTTATCCTAGATCCAGTCTTGTTCATTAGGAGAATCCTGTGTTCCCACTTCAGGGACACCTGGATTTTTTCTTTATTGTCTTCAATAAGGAAAGGCCCCATTAAAGGGTGAACCTGTAATAAATTGGAATTTTAAATAAACCTAACGTACTTGTGTTTATAAAGAAAAATATATTAGTTATAATTTAAATTATATATCATTTAGTCTATCATATTTAAATTGGAGGCAACTTACTGTAACATATGGAGTGTGATTTAAATACAAACTTAAAATATTGACTCTTGCCATTATTAGCTGTAAAACTGGATGAGTCACAAGCTTTATAAATCTCAATTTCCTAAGCTGTAAAATTCAGATAATAGTCGTTCAATGTCATAAGATTATTGAATATAATGTATAGGTAAGTGCTTTGTAATCTTTAAAATATGTAGATATTTATTATTATCTTATCGATATAATGTCTTGAATTCCATTCTGGGGATTACCTAACCAGTAAGAATATCTTATAATGAAAGTTTTATGTTATTTATGGAGTTACCTTGTAGAGTCACCTTCAATTTTTAGTTATAGATCTCAGCTATCTAGTGCATTGTACTGTATTATATGCTTTATATAGATTGTGTGCCTTTTATTGTAATCATAAAAAATAGGAGGACTATGTGCCAGAATGAAGTATTAATAACCGCTGTTTGCAACAAACTTTTCAAAAAATTGAATTTCTTTTTCTTTGAAAGTGACCCTCTCAAAAAAGTAAATTTTGAAGAACTTTATTCTTTCATTTGGAGGGAGCTTGCAGGGATAGTGGTAAGAAACACACTCAATGCTGCTTAAATGTTGTAACTACTTAAATATTAACTTCTGAGTGAGAGTTAATATATAAAATCAATAGTCAATTGATCAAAAATAAGAATTTTGCATTTGTGTGTACATAAAAGCAGATTTTAACCATAAAGCTTCTCACAGTATGTTTTTATTAACATGCTCACTACAGAGATACACATTAAATATCAACCATCAGCTACAAATATAAATTATGCAATTGCTTTGGAAGGCTTCAAGTAAATTGTAATTTTGTCATTCAATATTTCTCTTTAGATTGTAATAAATGTTAATAATAATAAGGCTTAAGTAGGAAAACAAGTATCAGGCAGAGCTCTTGTCCCTGGAGAAAATGATGGAGCATTCCTGTGCACTAGTGATAGAAATTTGATGTGTGGGGATGCTCATTTGACAAGTCTGAAGAAGAAACTATTGCTTCAATATTTATATCTCTATTTTTCCATGTCTAATTTAATGACTCATTTAACATGCTTATAATTCCTGAGATAATATTAGAAATGTGTTTCATAATTATGTCTCAGTTCTTACATGGTATTTAAATTCTAGGGCATTACATATTACTGATCTACTGAGGTAATAACTTGAGACTTAACTCCTTATTGATTAAGATTAATGCTAAAAGTTTAGGTAGCTTATTAAAGTGAAATATTTTTTCATTTGGTCAAAGTGTGAAGTTGTCAGTGAATGATCTCTGTGCTTTGTAAACAAAATGGTTGCAAAAATACTAATAAACTCTAGAGACACAGAATTGCCTCTGAATTTAAGTCCTTTTCTAAAACACATTTTATTAGATAACTATACTTCATTATTCTCTTCAGATATCATTTATACTTTTTAAATCTAAAATACCTGAGCTAACATTACCTACTTGACCCAGAAGCCCATCAAAAGGCAGTCTTGGGTGTAATGATATCATCCTTATTTCATATTTGCCTTTGGAAGGCAAGAGTCAATTAAACTTCCTCATTGCTCTAAGAAGTATCAATTTGGCAGCGGTATTACTTATGCTTTAGAAAAATACAAGGAGGTAGTATTCTTTGCCATCCAATATTGATACAATTTTTAAAATTATAAATGTGTTATTGATAAAATACTTTTATAAAATTACAGTTCTATATTCATGAATCTATGTTTAATCTTTCTTCAAAACATGAACTTCACACAATCCACTAGGGGCTATCTTAGAATTAAAAATGTTTACATTAGAAGGGCTGCTTTAAAATGGTTCTCTAAAACCAGGCTTTAATGGTATTCAAAAATAATGAGTTTACCTAAATTTACATTGAAAATTTTAGCAGAGCCTGCTTCCATATATTTACACATTTCTTTTTTTATCAGAAAATAAAAATCTGAATTAATTAAGCTGTAATGAATGTCAAAGTATTATAGTACAGAAAGCCACAAAGCAGACACCGATTGCTTTGGGGGACAAGACTCAGAAAGGGATTTTCTTCAATTGGCCATAACGTCTATTAATGGTCTCATAAAACATAGCCTGAAATGTTCTGTGTTTTTTGCAGGATTAAGGTCTTTTGGTTTATTATATTTATGGTCAAGCTTTCTCATAAATCGTTCATATTTTGAGTTGTGTTATTTCTGTTAAGAAAGGTAAATGCTGAGTGTGAAAACAAGGAGAAAAAAAGGCCAATAGTATCCAGGAATCTTCTCTTTTGTCGATTATTGTAGTTAGTATCTTTTTGTTCTTTCTTTGAATATGCATTACATTGCCACTTCTTTGAAATCTCTTTATCTTTTCTATACAAGTTTAATGATGTAGTTATCTTATGTCAACTGAAATTTTCCTTTGGATTTCAATACTGAGAGCCATTTTGTATTTTTACAACTTATATCCTTAAAAAAAGAAGCAGGTTTTTAGCTGCCACAGAGACAGTCTGAGGGCAAGATTAAGCTGGGCATTGCTAAGGAGAAGGCTGTGCAAAGACCTTAAGATATCTCTATTTGGTTATTTCAAATAGAATATCATTTTTACCCATACATATATTTGTTTACAATGAGTTTCATAACTACTCATCCAATCCTGTGTTCCCTCTGAGAAAATGGTGCAAGATGATATCTCCTTCAGAGTTGGAAAACTGCTGTGAGAGATTTCACATACTGGTGAGGGTTACTTTCCCATTGTATCAGTGTGGAAAGGATGTTCATTGGAAGGGTGGGGAGTGGAAACTTCTTTGAAAGCTTAATGTTTCACTTGAGTTACAGTCATGGTTTATAAGGACTTCCTATATTTACAAAGAGATAGAGACATATATACAGTATGAAGAATTGGCTCAAATAATTATGAAGACTGAGACACTCCCCACTTTATTGTCTGAAAACTGAAGACCCATGAAAGCCATTGGTGTTATTCTGTCACATCTGAAGGCTTGAGAACTAGCGGGGCTGATGTTGTAAATCCTACCTAGTCTAAGAGCAGAAGAAGAGGAGATAAGATGTCCCAGTATATCAGTGAAGCAGGAAAAACAGATGGTCAAATTTCTTCTTCCCCAACTTTTGTTCCATCCTGGCCCTTGATGGATTGGAAGGTGTCCATCTACATTCGGAAAGGCAACCTGCTTCACTGAGTTCACTGATTCAAATGCTAATCTCATCCAGAAACGCCCTCACAGGCGCACCAAAATGACCAGTCAAGTTGACACATAAAATTATCCATCATGTGCCTTTAGTCTTGTGATTGAAAATTAGAACATTTAAATGGCTGGACTTTAAGTAGGTAGGTAAGCAGGTGGCTAGGATGTAGGTAATGGGGATAAAAGCAGAAATAAAGATTTATGTAGCCCACGGCCTACAAATATCCAATTGAAGAATTGTTCTGAGAGAAGAAAATGGTGCAACATATATTTGTGGCTAAAATTAAAGGCTTGAAATAATGCCAAACCAAAGCATTTTTCCCTTAATTTGTATATTATCATTGCCGTTTTGAATTTTTTAAAAAAGAGTGATGTGAGGAGAAAGAGCTGTAGGGGGCAAAACACTTATGCAGGGCTGGTCCATGGGTTTGTGACCTAAGCAGCCATGGTGCTCCCTTCTTAAGAGGGCTTTGCACTTGGCTTAATGCTCTGCTACCTCCATCTTGAAACTTTTTCATAATATTTGAACAAAAGTACACATTTTTCATTTTGCACTGGGCCTCTAAAACTATGCAGCTGATCCTCCACTTATGCTATGCTTATATAGTTGCATTTTCCTTGGAGCTTGGGATGACCTTGGTGAGACTGGAGGGGTCTCCATATGTAGCCTGAGATATGCCTCACTCTTATTACACAAGTATTTGTTCTTCTGCTTGAAAGTAAGTGTGTTTAACATATTATGACCATTTTCCATAATTTTAAGCAAGGTAATTTCTTGAGGCATCATGGTTTTTCCACATAAAGGAAATGAGAATTATTTTAAAAATAATTGTGCTTCATCTGAAGATTCTTCATCTAAACATTGTTAGAAAATTATATCTGCTGGGTATTTTAAAGAATTGTGTCAACGCTTATAAATAACCGACTTGATTTAAAATTCATTAAAGAGCAATTGACCAGTTTAAATCATTAAGGGGAAACTTGTACACCAAACAATGATGAGTTGAAATTATTTATGTATAATTCATACACTGGGAGAAAATTCTATATTTGGCTACTTAAACATCCAAATTTTATTAAATCAGGGAAAATTATCTAGATAATGGGGATCAACTCTGTGCACAATTTTAAATGCATATATAGTTTTTAAAAGGGTGCATGATAGTCTTTATTGATTACAAAGTTAATTTATCTAATAGAAAATACATTTTTGAAATATATCTTAGACATCTTGAGTCATCTTTGCTATGAGACAAGTATTATTTTCTTCTCTTTGCACATATTTAAAATATTATATTAGATCACAAAATGCATATAAAAATGCACAAAATGTAAGTACACATACCAATAGGTTTTTCAAAAAAATGGACATAAACAGAAAAAATAGTATTGCTAACCTAGAAAGTTCCCTTGTTGCTCCTTACAGTCATCAATACCTAAGAAAGGCTAACCTCTATCCTGACTTACAGTAATGTCATCTGTCTGTCCATTTTGAAACTTATTTAATCCAAAGCATAGAGTGTACAGTATTTTGTGACTGGACTTCTTTGCTCAATATTATGCTTGTGGTATTTATCCACATTGCCGTAAATGGCAATGGTTCATCTTATTTTTATTGCTCAATAATATTTCACCTTACGATTCTAAACGTGGCTTTGCTTATCATAATGTTGTAGATGAAACATTTAGTTTTTCCATTTGAAATTAGTATTAATAATTTTGCTTCTATATACTTACTTTTCAAATTAATGAAAAAGATAATTTGAACTGCACTTTAAATAGAGACGATTGTCTTATGGAGACATTTATCATAAAAAGCTTATTTTCATGTAAGTTGAGTTTCTTTTATGCTGTTTTCAAGACAAGAGCTATCAGAGTTACACAGTACTTTACCATTTATAAGAAGGCTGTCTAGATTTCTCCTTAGAACAATGTCTATTACTAGAATATGGATTTTATGACTTTCCACAGTTGATGTGTTCACTACAATAAGGCAGGTCAACATTTTTACTGTTTTCCAGCACCATCACTTAATGCATTTAAATGCATTTTGATATATAGTATCAAGACAAACAATATCCTGACGTGAAACTCTGCTCCAAATATTTTTAAACTGTTTTATTTAACCATAAATCCTTTCTTAAATCAAGTAAGGCATCCAGGGTTTTGACACAGTTCTTAGTGCTTTTACAATAATTACTATATTTATAGTTATTCAGAAAAATCAATATTTCATTGAGAATTTCAAACTGCGACTATCACATAATGAATTTAATAACATATGATATGTAACAACGACATTGTCTCAAGTATTTTATTTTACTAATTCTTTTATAAATAGATAAACAGGGTAAGTAAATAGCATAATAGGAAAAATTCAATTCCTTCATCATTATTTCTCAAACCAATGTTTTATATTGTTCTTTTATTATATGCTAAAGGATCTCTTAGTAGAAATAAATCATGACAATCTTCTCCAAGGTTTCCTGTATCCTACTTTAATTTGTCCTCTGATGGGGACTCTCATTTATTTATTGATTGATTAGCTTATTCATTTATTTTAAATTTATTTACAAATAATTTCTGATGTCACACTCTGGACAGTCTCCATTCTAGACACTAGAAATGCAGAAATTCTCTTAAGGATTTATTCATTAATATAATTAATACTTATTGAAAATCTAAAATTAGATTAAATCGGTGATGGTTCATCTAGAGCACCAAGTAATTCATACAAAATCAGAGTTTCAGTGTAGGGATTTGACTTTACTCAATGGAGCAGCCTGGTTAAAGGGGCTATGCCAGCCAGGCTATGTTTCTTTGTCTAGTTCTGAGCAGACTGTTGGGAGCAGAAATTGGATGTAAATTAGGGAGGCAAGAACAAACCAGAATTGGCTAGATTGTTCTGAAAACTGTAAGGACAGTTGGAACTTATGATGGCATTTCACCTCTTTCAATCCTCCAACTTCAGTGCTCCAGGTGTCCTACAAGAGATGCTGAATTCTTACATGATGCTAGGCCCAAAAATCAGAGCATCTTAAGCTGAAGATCTGGTCAGAGTTATAGGAGTTGTAGATCCTGTTGCTCTCCTTTGAGCCAGCAGAAATGACACACAAATGACAATGACCTTCTGTTCTTCATTGATTTTCTGTGTGTAAAACGATGGCTGCAGCTTCACTCACCCTTCCAAATGAAGACTACAACATCTCTTGTAGTCTATATGAATCTAAAATTAGGCAAGACAGGGGATTCTGGGCAATTTGTTCCAGCTTCACTAGGTTGACATAATTAACCCTGCCACACAGTTATTTCGTTATGAGCTGTGGTTGCAATGATTAACAAGGAAGATATGGTGTCAGTCCTCATGAAATTTAATATTATTGGGCACCTTTCTCAGAGAAGGGGACATTTAAAAGCTCTTAAAGATGGAAATAGCACTGAAAGTTTGGGAAAGACCTATCTGGATTTTCCTTAATGTCTTTGAGGATAGATTGCCTATAACTCACTCTTTCTCTAAGTATCAGCTCCTCAAACACTTTGGATAAATTCTAAAATTTTGCTGAAAAGATACATTTTTATATATTCTATTTCCCCACCCACAGGAATATAGTTTCTTTATTATGATGATGGTCATCTTTTAATTATTTTTCACTTCATACATTTTTTATTATTCTCATATTCTGGACTATACTTTCTGGTTTTATGCCATTGTTATAAATATTATTAACAAAATTATTATCTGTATTTTTATGGCAGTGTAGTTGGAAAGAAAGAAAAGGTAAATATCTTCTGTTAGTCAGACACAGATATTAAATATTAAATATCTTAAATGTGTGTGTATTCTTTCTAAGTTTAATTTCCACCCATTAATAAGTTAATCTTTGCTTAACAAAAATGAAGATTGTTAATGTTTCTGATAGTGTGGTTTTCAGGGAAGTAAATAGAATCAGTACAGAATGATTATCTTAGAATTTTGAGGTAATGTGGTATTTTTATACATTTTTATTTCAATTTACACTGGTTCTTGGCGTGATGTCAAAAATTCTCATGATGTCATTATTTTTTCATGTGATTCCGTAAAAGTGCTACCTTGAAGGAAATGGAGATTAGGGATCAAATTTTATATTTCTACATTAGTGCATTTTAATTCTCTTTGCCTCCTATAAAAGACAAGTAGTATGAGTGCATGTGTATTCATACATATATACAAATATAAATGTTTACATATGTAGATATACACACATATCTATCATATCTTAATAATATAAAGGTTTAATAATTGAATCCACCTTTCAAAACCGATGTTTTTTCTTAAGGAGGAAAAAGTGATTTTTAGCTGAATATACATAATTATACTGAGAAATGAATAAAGTAGAGCAATTTCCAGTGAAAGACTGCACATAAGCAAACAAGATTTTTGTAACCTTGATGGAAAAAAGTTATTTTTTCACTGATTTAAGTAATGTCATGTACCAGACATATTATATTTATTTCCTCATATAGTATTTCATTTACATAAAAGAGTAGGTTTTATTATTAGTTAAAACTATACATATATATATATTATAAATACATTTTTGTTTGTATGGGGAATTTCAGATTGCATCCTTAATCTATTCCATTATTTTTTCTTCTTAACATAGTGCTTACCACCTTCTATCACATACTTATTATATTTATTGTATTTTTTACTCTCTTCCCCCAACAGAATGTAAACTCCCCAAAGGCATAAATATTTCTCTCTTTGTTTCGTGATAAAATCCAAGTATTCAGAAAAAATATCTGGTACTTTAATTTTTTTTTTCACTTCTTTACTTCTCACTTTTTTAAAAATGTTACTTTAAGTTCTGGGATACTTGTGCTGAATGTGCAGATTTCTTACAAAATCTATATATTGATAACTGCATTCATTCAGTTCTGATATTAATGCTCCCTACATTCTCAACCTAAAGCAAAACTAAACATTTGCTTTATGCTGTCCTGACCAATTGTTCATAAAGAACCAAATCAGAATATTTTTCTTTTTTTTTTTATTATTTTCTTTTTTTTCTTTTTCTTTTTCTTTCTTTTTTTTTTGAGATGGAGTCTTGCTTTGTCGCCCGGGCTGGAGTGCTGTGGCCGGATCTCAGCTCACTGCAAGCTCCGCCTCCCGGGTTTACGCCATTCTCCTGCCTCAGCCTCCCGAGTAGCTGGGACTGCAGGCGCCCGCCACCTCGCCCGGCTAGTTTTTTGTATTTTTAGTAGAGACGGGGTTTCACCGTGTTAGCCAGGATGGTCTCGATCTCCTGACCTCGTGATCTGCCCGTCTCGGCCTCCCAAAGTGCTGGGATTACAGGCTTGAGCCACCGCGCCCGGCCTTTATTATTTTCTTAATGATAATGATATGCCATACATTTATATTCCCAAAATTTTGCTATTAAACACAAATACAGAGGTAAAAGCCAAAATGTCACCCATAAGTATAAATTTCAAACTTAAACAACTTTATAAGCTTTTTAATGGTTGAAAGAAGACATGTCCTTTTCTCTTTTCTCATTAAGATAAAAAGACAGGGTTTATATAACCTAAGATATTTATTTTTCTCCTCACACAAAATGATACTCAGTCTTGAATATTTAGCAAACTTTATTGAGAATTTATAGTTAATACGTAGGTATACTTACATAAAAGATTTTCTTAGGTAATTTTGAAAATATCACACAAATTTTCATATAACTGATACTTTAATTTTATCTCACTGAGAAAAAAGATGTCTGAATCATTTATGGGAAAATACTCTGGTTTAATTTCTAAATTTACATGGGTAAAATATTAAACAGAGATTTTATTTAAGACGAATGCAATATCTACCTCCAAATTAAAATCACAATAGTTTCTGAAGTTTTATTAAATTTAACGAATTGGAAAAAGTGAATTTGATTTTAGTTCTTTGTCTTGTGGCGTTGCCAAACTTGTTGAATTTCTAGCAGTGTTGTCTACTCCATGCTTTTGAACTATCTTTTAAATGTCATTACAAACTTTCTCATTCTCATGAATTTAAACATATAAAAATTCCATATTTTCACCCCTTTGTTAATATTAAAACAAATATACATATAAAAGCAATAATTCACAAACCTCCCATTGATCAGATTCAGACCTTCTAAATGAAAAAAGATACATAAATTTATTGCATATATACACATCAAAATCCCAGTGATTCTTTTTTTTTTTATTTTTTTAATTTTTTATTTTTTATTATACTTTAAGTTCTAGGGTACATGTGCATAACGTGCAGATTACATATGTATACATGTGCCATGTTGGTGTGCTGCACCCATCAACTCGTCAGCACCCATCAATTAATCATTTATATCAGGTATAACTCCCCAATGCGATCCCTCCCTCCTCCCTCCTCCCCATGATAGGCCCTAGTGTGTGATGTTCCCCTTCCCGAGTCCAAGTGAGCTCATTGTTCAGTTCCCACCTATGAGTGAGAACATGCGGTGTTTGGTTTTCTCTTCTTGTGATAATTTGCTAAGAATGATGGTTTCCAGCTGCATCCATGTCTCTACAAAGGACGCAAACTCATCCTTTTTTATGGCTGCATAGTATTCCATGGTGTATATGTGCCACATTTTCTTAATCCAGTCTGTCACTGATGGACATTTGGGTTGATTCCAAGTCTTTGCTATTGTGAATAGTGCCGCAATAAACATACGTGTGCATGTGTCTTTGTAGTAGCATAATTTATAATCCTTTGGGTATATACCCAGTAGTGGGATGGCTGGGTCATATGGTACATCTAGTTCTAGATCCTTGAGGAATCGCCATACTGTTTTCCATAATGGTTGAACTAGTTTACAATCCCACCAACAGTGTAAAAGTGTTCCTATTTCTCCACATCCTCTCCAACACCTATTGTTTCCTGATTTTTTAATGATTGCCATTCTAACTGGTGTGAGATGGTATCTCATTGTGGTTTTGATTTGCATTTCTCTGATGGCCAGTGATGATGAGCATTTTTTCATGTGTCTGTTGGCTGTATGAATGTCTTCTTTTGAGAAATGTCTGTTCATATCCTTTCCCCACTTTTGGATGGGGTTGTTTGTTTTTTTCTTGTATATTTGCTTGAGTTCTTTGTAGATTCTGGAAATGAGCCCTTTGTCAGATGAGTAGATTGCAAAAATTTTCTCCCATTCTGTAGGTTGCCTGTTCACTCTGATGGTAGTTTCTTTTGCTGTGCAGAAGCTCTTTAGTTTAATTACATCCCATTTGTCAATTTTGGCTTTTGCTGCCATTGCTTTTGGTGTTTTAGACATGAAGTCCTTGCCCATGCCTATGTCCTGAATGGTACTACCTAGATTTTCTTCTAGGGTTTTTATGGTATTAGGTCTAACATTTAAGTCTCTAATCCATCTTGAATTAATCTTCGTATAAGAAGTAAGGAAAGGATCCAGTTTCAGCTTTCTACTTATGGCTAGCCAATTTTCCCAGCACCATTTATTAAATAGGGAATCCTTTCCCCATTTCTTGTTTTTGTCAGGTTTGTCAAAGATCAGATGGTTGTAGATGTGTGGCATTATTTCTGAAGGCTCCGTTCTGTTCCATTGGTCTATATCTCTGTTTTGGTACCAGTACCATGCTGTTTTGGTTACTGTAGCCTTGTAGTATAGTTTGAAGTCAGGTAGCGTGACACCTCCGGCTTTGTCCTTTTGACTTAGGATTGTCTTGGCAATACGGGCTCTTTTTTGGTTCCATATGAACTTTAAAGCAGTTTTTTCCAATTCTGTGAAGAAACTCATTGGTAGCTTGATGGGGATGGCATTGAATCTATAAATTACCTTGGGCAGTATGGCCATTTTCACAATATTGATTCTGCCTATCCATGAGCATGGTATGTTCTTCCATTTGTTTGTGTCCTCTTTGATTTCACTGAGCAGTGGTTTGTAGTTCTCCTTGAAGAGGTCCTTTACATCCCTTGTAAGTTGGATTCCTAGGTATTTTATTCTCTTTGAAGCAATTGTGAATGGAAGTTCATTCCTGATTTGGCTCTCTGCTTGTCTGTTACTGGTGTATAAGAATGCTTGTGATTTTTGCACATTAATTTTGTATCCTGAGACTTTGCTGAAGTTGCTTATCAGCTTAAGAAGATTTTGGGCTGAGACGATGGGGTTTTCTAAATACACAATCATGTCATCTGCAAACAGGGACAATTTGACTTCCTCTTTTCCTAACTGAATACCCTTGATTTCTTTCTCTTGCCTGATTGCCCTAGCCAGAACTTCCAACACTATGTTGAATAGGAGTGGTGAGAGAGGGCATCCCTGTCTTGTGCCAGTTTTCAAAGGGAACTTTTCCAGTTTTTGCCCATTCAGTATGATATTAGCGGTGGGTTTGTCATAAATAGCTCTTATTATTTTGAGGTACGTTCCATCAATACCGAATTTGTTGAGCGTTTTTAGCATGAAGGGCTGTTGAATTTTGTCAAAAGCCTTTTCTGCATCTATTGAGATAATCATGTGGTTCTTGTCTTTGGTTCTGTTGATATGCTGGATTACGTTGATTGATTTGCAAATGTTGAACCAGCCTTGCATCCCAGGGATGAAGCCCACTTGATCATGGTGGATAAGCTTTTTGATGTGCTGCTGAATCCGGTTTGCCAGTATTTTATTGAGGATTTTTGCATCGATGTTCATCAGGGAGATTGGTCTAAAATTCTCTTTTTTTGTTGTGTCTCTGCCAGGCTTTGGTATCAGGATGATGCTGGCCTCATAAAATGATTTAGGGAGGATTCCCTCTTTTTCTATTGATTGGAATAGTTTCAGAAGGAATGGTACCAGCTCCTCCTTGTACCTCTGGTAGAATTCAGCTGTGAATCCATCTGGTCCTGGGCTTTTTTTGGTGGGCAGGCTATTAATTGTTGCCTCAATTTCAGAGGCTGCTATTGGTCTATTCAGGGATTCAACTTCTTCCTGGTTTAGTCTTGGAAGAGTGTACGTGTCCAGGAAATTATCCATTTCTTCTAGATTTTCTAGTTGATTTGCGTAGAGGTGTTTATAGTATTCTCTGATGGTAGTTTGTATTTCTGTGGGGTCGGTGGTGATATCCCCTTTATCATTTTTTATTGCGTCTATTTGATTCCTCTCTCTTTTCTTCTTTATTAATCTTGCTAGCGGTCTGTCAATTTTGTTGATCTTTTCAAAAAACCAACTCCTGGATTCATTGATTCTTTGGAGGGTTTTTTGTGTCTCTATCTCCTTCAGTTCTGCTCTGATCTTAGTTATTTCTTGCTTTCTGCTAGCTTTTGAATGTGTTTGCTCTTGCCTCTCTAGTTCTTTTAATTGTGATGTTAGAGTGTCAATTTTAGATCTTTCCTGCTTTCTCTTGTGGGCACTTAGTGCTATAAATTTCCCTCTACATACTGCTTTAAATGTGTCCCAGAGATTCTGGTATGTTGTATCTTTGCTCTCATTGGATTCAAAGAACATCTTTATTTCTGCTTTCATTTCGTTATGTACCCAGTAGTCATTCAGGAACAGGTTGTTCAGTTTCCATGTAGTTGAGCGGTTTTGATTGAATTTCTTAGTCCTGAGTTCTAGTTTGATTGCACTGTGGTCAGTGAGACAGTTTGTTATAATTTCTGTTCTTTTACATTTGCTGAGGAGTGCTTTACTTCCAATTATGTGGTCAATTTTGGAATAAGTGCGATGTGGTGCTGAGAAGAATGTATATTCTGTTGACTTGGGGTGGAGAGTTCTATAGATGTCTATTAGGTCCGCTTGGTGCAGAGATGAGTTCAATTCCTGGATATCCTTGTTAACTTTCTGTCTCGTTGATCTGTCTAATGTTGACAGTCGAGTGTTGAAGTCTCCCATTATTATTGTATGGGAGTCTAAGTCTCTTTGTTAGTCTCTAAGGACTTGCTTTATGAATCTGGGTGCTCCTGTATTAGGTGCATATATATTTAGGATAGTTAGCTCTTCCTGTTGGATTGATCCCTTTACCATTATGTAATGGCCTTCTTTGTCTCTTTTGATCTTTGATGGTTTAAAGTCTGTTTTATCAGAGACTAGGATTGCAACCCCTGCTTTTTTTTGTTCTCCATTTGCTTGGTAGATCTTCCTCCATCCTTTTATTTTGAGCCTATGTATGTCTCTGCATGTGAGATGGGTCTCCTGAAGACAGCAGACTGATGGGTCTTGACTCTTTATCCAGTTTGCCAGTCTGTGTCTTTTAATTGGAGCATTTAGTCCATTTACATTTAAGGTTAATATTGTTATGTGTGATCTTGATCCTGCCATTATGATATTAACTGGTTAGTTTGCTCATTAGTTGATGCAGTTTCTTCCTAGGCTCGATGGTCTTTACATTTTGGCATGTTTTTGCAGTGGCTGGTACCGGTTGTTCCTTTCCATGTTTAGGGCTTCCTTCAGGGTCTCTTGTAAGGCAGGCCTGGTGGTGACAAAATCTCTAAGCATTTGCTTATCTGTAAAGAATTTTATTTCTCCTTCACTTATGAAACTTAGTTTGGCTGGATACGAAATTCTGGGTTTAAAATTCTTTTCTTTAAGAACGTTGAATATTGGCCCCCACTCTCTTCTGGCTTGTAGAGTTTCTGCCGAGAGATCTGCTGTCAGTCTGATGGGCTTCCCTTTGTGGGTAACCCGACCTTTCTCTCTGGCTGCCCTTAAGATTTTTTCCTTCATTTCAACTTTGGTGAATCTGGCAATTATGTGTCTTGGAGTTGCTCTTCTGGAGGAGTATCTTTGTGGCGTTCTCTGTATTTCCTGAATGTGAATGTTGGCCTGCCCTGCTAGGTTGGGGAAGTTCTCCTGGATGATATCCTGTAGAGTGTTTTCCAATTTGGTTCCATTTTCCCCCTCACTTTCAGGCACCCCAATCAGACGTAGATTTGGTCTTTTGACATAATCCCATACTTCCTGCAGGCTTTGTTCATTTCTTTTTCTTCTTTTTTCTTTTGGTTTCTCTTCTCGCTTCATTTCATTCATTTGATCCTCCATCGCTGATACTCTTTCTTCCAGTTGATCGAGTCGGTTACTGAAGCTTGTGCATTTGTCACGTATTTCTCGTGTCATGGTTTTCACCTCTGTCATTTCGTTTATGACCTTCTCTGTATTAATTAGTCTAGCTGTCAATTCTTCCACTTTTTTTTCAAGATTTTTAGTTTCTTTGCGCTGGGTACGTAATTCCTCCTTTAGCTCTGAGAGGTTTGATGGACTGAAGCCTTCTTCTCTCATCTCATCAAAATCATTCTCTGACCAGCTTTGATCCGTTGCTGGCGATGGGCTGTGCTCCTTTGCAGGAGGAGATGCGCTCTTATTTTTTGAATTTCCAGCTTTTCTGCCCTGATTTTTCCCCATCTTTGTGGTTTTATCTGTCACTGGTCTTTGATGATGGTGACGTACTGATGGGGTTTTGATATAGGTGTCCTTCCTGTTTGATAGGTTTCCTTCTGACTGTCAGGACCCTCAGCTATAGGTCTGTTGGAGATTGCTTGAGGTCCACTCCAGACCCTGTTTGCCTGGGTATCAGCAGCAGAGGTTGCAGAAGATAGAATATTGCTGAACAGCGAGTGCACCTGTCTGATTCTTGCTTTGGAAGCTTCCTCTCAGGGGTGTACTCCACCCTGTGAGGTGTGGGGTGTCAGACTGCCCCTAGTGGGGGATGTCTCCCAGTTAGGCTACTCAGGGGTCAGTGACCCACTTGAGCAGGCAGACTGCCCCTTCTCAGATCTCAACCTCCGTGTTGGGAGATCCACTGCTCTCTTCAAAGCTGTCAGACAGAGTCGTTCGCGTCTGCACAGGCTTCTGCTCCTTTAGCTGAGCCCTGTCCCCAGAGGCGCAGTCTACAGAGACAGGCACGTTTCCTTGAGCTGCTGTGAGCTCCACCCAGTTCCAGCTTCCCAGCGGCTTTATTTACCTACTTAAGCCTCAGCGATGGCGGGCGCCCCTCCCCCAGCCTCGCTGCTGCCTTGCGGTTAGATTGCCGCAGACTGCTGTGTTAGCAAGGAGAGAGGCTCCGTGGGCGTGGGACCCTCCCGGCCAGGTGTGGGATACAATCTCCGGTGTGCCGGTGTTACAGCGTAGTATTGGGGTGGGAGTTACCCGATTTTCCAGGTGTTGTGTGTCTCAGTTCCCCTGGCTAGGAAAAGGGACTCCCTTCCCCCTCGCGCTTCCCAGGTGAGGCGATGCCTCGCCCTGCTTCAGCTCTCGCTGGTCGGGCTGCAGCAGCTGACCAGCACCGATTGTCCGGCACTCCCGAGTGAGATGACCCCAGTACCTCAGTTGAAAATGCAGAAATCGCCAGTCTTCTGTGTCGCTCGCGCTGGGAGATGGAGACTGAAGCTGTTCCTATTCGGCCATCTTGCTCCGCCCCCCTCAAAATCCCAGTGATTCTTAGTACTATAAAGTAACTAATGGAAATAAAGCCTTTAAATGGTTAAAGACATTTAGGCATTGGTGAGGAATGCAAGATTTTTTCTAACTATATTTTATTAATCACAAGTGGTAACTGCTGCTGAAAATTTATGACATTGGTTTTTCTTTTTTTTTGTAAGAGTTCCTGTTTTTGCCTTTTTAATAATTAACAGAGAGAAGGTCTTTCATTTCTGAGCAAGAATAATTTTTGTTCTGACACTGCCTTGTGGGCTAACACTAAGTATTACAAAGATTTAGTTAAGAAAACTAAGTATATCTAGATATATCTTTTATGCACTGAGTTTATTAATTTATGTAATTAGAACATTACATTATCATGTGAGCTGCTAAGTGATTTTCTCTGAATTCTAGAAATAAATTGGGAAATGGCTATCATTCAAATAGCAGTTTTAATGTTAAATTTATGTATTTATCTTTTTGACATAACCAAAAAGCTTAGTAATTGGTAGATTTCAAGATGTCTTTATGATGTAGTAGAATGTTATAGATTATGTCAACAAATTTCATGAATAGTTTAACTTGCAAATCAGAAAAATTTAGGAGAGAGAGCCACTGGGAAACATCATTGTGGAAACTAGAGATTTAGAAAACAACACTAGTTCTTTCTTAAATTTCAGTAGATAGCCAGGGTAATTAAACAATTGAGCAGATTCACAGACATAAAAGTTGAAAATCAAAATCAACAAATAAAAAATGAAATTTAATAGAGAGAAAAGAGAAGAGAAAATTAAGCAGTAACATTTCTGATTAATGTACTCACAGTTTAAGGAGAATACTAAGCACACAAAATAAAGAACAGATAACATCAGAAAAAAACTGTAGTCTTCTTAAGTTACTAAATTAAAAGTTACAAAGACATAGCTGATAAATCAATTAAGGAATGTGTGTGTGTGTGTGTTTGTGATAAAGAAGGTGAGGGAAAGGGTAGTGGAAGTTATATTTCTGTTACAAAATGGGAAGTTAGACATATTTTCAGATATTCAAATTATTAAAAATACAAAGCAATCCAACAGTAAAACAGAAATTCAAATTCTGAGGAGAAAAGATAGGTGTAGTTAGCTTCAGTAATGTAAATCCTCATCTTTCATATTGAGAATTAAACAGAAATGGTCAAAGTTGGTTAATAAAATGCTGGTGTAAGCCTACTGTGTAGCATTATGGAGATAATCTCCTAAATAATAAAATATAATTTTGAGAAATATAATTACATTTACAAAGGTATGAATTTAGAAATATTTGCTTTCCTCTAATAGCTATTCTGTAGTAGATAATTTATTGCTATATGCATGTCTTATTTTGATAAGAACTATATATGAATCATATATACATTATTTATAGTTCATATATGTTTTATACATAGTTCATATATAGTTTATATATATGAGAAACATAAATGTTTATCTTATATGTGCTCTTATTAGAAGAGCATGGAAAAGAGAAAATAAAGTCCTGAGCTTGAGCAGGCCATTAAAATGGATAAAAGGAATAAATTTGAATTTAATTAGGAGTAGAATAGCTGCATATGGAGATTAATAATAGGAGTGTAAGGAAAAAGTAAAACAAGGGGTCTTGAATTTTTCACTTGTTCTAGATTCAGTGACCAGTTTACACTGATTATTTGACACAGGGCACAGAATTGGAATTGGCTTGCAGTTAAATAGGTTAAAAGGCATAGTTTTGAATAGGGTAGAGATTTGAATTTAAATATTGATGTGTTTTGGGGCATAATTTGAGAAGGATTTTGACAAGATTGGAATTGTAATGCAAAAATTTTTCCAATGTTTTTCACATGAAAAATGGAGGGAATTAAGAAAAAAAACCCCGCATATTTAGTGTTTACTTTTAGTGCTATTTATGTGACAATAATTTACATAATTCATTTTGTTTAACTAAAAAAAGTTAATTTATAATTGATGAGAAGTAAGCTGCATAACTGAAATTTGAATCTATGTCTCACCAACACCTTAGGTCACATATTTTCTTTCATACACATAACTTGGGTTTATGATCCCTTAAAAGAACGGTTATATAAACCTGGTTGCATATGTAATTTTATATCAGAAACAGCTTTGCATTTGGGGGAGGGGAGGGCAGGAGTGGAAACATGAGAGGGTTGAGCATAGTACTATTTACCAAAGAGGTGGGCAGGTACCACCAAGAAGATGTTATTAAAAGGTAAATAAATATGCACAAGTTATTATGACAAATTTTATTGAAAGCTGTGCAGGAATTAGATAATATATTTCCTATTTATAATTTGCTCTTAGCATGTGATATATTGTGTTTGTTTTGAATCTCTCAGGTGCTATATTATTCTAATATGTAAAAGAGTAAAAACAAGATTGGCAGCTGCAGGGAGATGAGCAAAAGAGCATCAGTGAGAGGTAAGCAAGTCTGAAATTTATGATGTGATCAATTCAGAAAAAAATATAAAACTAACATGAGATATGGCTTTAAAATGTCTTCTTAAATAATATACTTTTTATAATTCCACCCTACATTAGACAACTGATTGATCGCATTATTATGAAAGAAAAAGCAACATAGCAATTCGAAAGTTATTAGGTTGAGCAGTTTGATGAATGATATGAAATCCAACGGGGGACAGGAAAAAAACACGAACTCTTATTATAAAAACACAGAATATCATAGTAAATAAAAATCATCCAGATTTTACTGGTATCTTCTTAAAATTTAGAAGCATCTTACATCAACATTTGCATATTTATTTTTCATTGAGCCAAGATGTATGCCTTTGAGTAGCTGAACTAATTCACCAAACGTCTAGTAGAGGGTCAATTGAAAGAACGAACATATTCCTGCCTCAACCCTTTCCATATATTGTTTCATCTTCCTAGATTAGAGCACAAGGTCTTTATAACGTTAATATGACAGATTTCTTAACATTCAGGTCTTAAGCCAAATATAACAACTCCAGCAAAGACTGTTTCTGATAGCTCCTCTTCTGATTTCTTCAAGTGAATTAAACCCTCTTGCTGTAAGATATTCACTGTTTTTATTGAATTATCTTTCCAATGCAACTAGACTATGGCTAGTGATGAACCCTCTTGGGATTACTTGAAACACAGTAACTAAAATCATTTTCTATGCCCTGTGGTATAAATGAGGAATGCTTTTTGATAAGGGACTTGTCTTCTGCCCTTTTTCTCCCATTTAGGTGATAATCCAATTTATATCCCATTAATTTTCTTCAACATACATATCAATGCCTAAATTCATCTTATCACTTTGTTAAGATGGTCATTTATTACCCGACCTCAGTGTAAACTCCAGAGAGAAGGAACAAGATGTGTTTTCTATAGTGCTAACGTCCCAGAGGCAATTAGTAAGCACATAGCACAGTACATAATAATTGAATGATTTATAAATATTAATCAATATTTTCTCTATTTCGGTTATCACAGTGACCATTTGAAAGCTCAACCTGGTGACAAGTAATTTTATTACTATGTTTTCTTCAAAAGTGAGAAAAAGAGTTTAGTAAATCCTCTTATATTCACCGGTTTAACTATGAGAAATTGTAAAGAAGTTTCCTTTGAACATTTGCCTAAAGCACAGAGTGGTTGTTTCTCCAATTTCTTCCATCACTTAATTTCCTTAATTACAATATCATCACATATGCCTTCTAGCATAACAGCTGGGAGGGGTACAACTGATTGCTATCAGTTGGACATTTTCTACAGCATGGGATTAATATGCCAAAGAGTTGCAACATTGCTGTTGTCATTGCTATTATAGTATTGCTACAAGAATTTATTACAGTTAGGGAAATAATGACAGATATGGTTCATCTTCTTTACTGTAAGAAATGGTAGGAAGTCAAATTCACACAGATGTATCCAAAAGCAGTTACTTCTGTATGTATAAGTATGTATGTGTAGAAACTTTTGCCACTAGAAGTATTAAAACTTTATATGGCAATGTTATTTAAAAAAATATCAACTGACCAAAATTAGATTTTGATTATTAGAAAATATAAATAATATTTTCAGAGTTTGAAAAGAATAAGTGGTAAAATTCAGAAACATTAAAATTACATAAGAATTTTTGTTTGGGTTTTTTTTTTTTTCCAAGAAAAGAAGAGGTGCTTTGATACGTTATTCACATTCTCAGAAGTATTAGTTTATGCCATGTATTATACATTTCAAAATTGGCAGAATAGAAGATTTTGAAAGTTAACCAAGCAAAGAAATGAAAGGGTTTGAGGTGATGAACGTGCTGACTACCTTGATTTAACAAGGATTAATGTATACATATACTGAAACATCACACTGTACCCCATAAACATGTAGATTTATTAGGTGTCAGTTGTAAACCAAATAGAAACCAAAATCAGTATAAGCCCTTAGGTTAGAGAGTGAGTTTGCATCCTGTCTATTCTTTATACATATAATGCAGACAAAGCACCCTTAACTTATGTATGTCCACCCTTAAAATAGACATAGTATTAGTACATTCTTCATAGTTAAATAGGTTGAAATAATTGAGGCAATTAATGCAAAATTCTTACCATAGTGTCTGGCATTCTGTAAATACCCATATAAGGTGTTTTTGACTCTTGATCTTCATCTCCAGTCATTAATAGTGACCATTCTTTGGTTGGTCTTTCTTTCTTCTGCCTAAATTAGGAAACTTTTTTTTTTTTTCTTTTTGCTATTAGGAACTAGCTGAAAGGTAATAATGATCTAATTATTATTGTCTGAAACCTAATTTGTAGTATAACTCAAGCAAAGTTCTGTCAGGGGATAAAAGAGAATGTCTTATTTAATTAATCAGTTTTGCACATCATATATCTTGGTACATGAAGAATGCCGACTAGATCTGTTTATATATGTAAATTTCACAGAGGCACACAACCTGCCAGGGTTTTATTTGGTTGTGGTGGAGATAATCGTGATTACTGTAATGTGATTTATTTGATTAGAGAGACATGTATTTTCTTCAGAAGACTAGAAACACTTTAGAAAAACTTGAATTTTCTATGAAAATTTAGTATTGTTATTATGAAATTTCATGTATCTATAAAGTACACCTCTTCCAAAGTTATAATAATTTTGATGTCCCTAGGAAATATATAGGTATAAATAAAACCTATTTTGATTTAAATGTGAATAGCCCAATTTATTTCCAAAAAAATTAGATTTTGAAATCAATTCATTCTTAAACATTAACCAGGCATTTTAGGGAAAAAAATTAAGTGTTAACAGAGTTTATAGCCTTGTATTGCTCTTTCTATAGAAAACAGTGTCTTTACCAGGTATACTATGATTTAAATACAGAACCAAAAATACCATTTGCAGGTTTACTTATTGAATTTCATGTTCCATCTCCTATTAAAATTTACCTGGAAACTTAAAAATAGGCTTAAAATTATTTAAAGAAAAAAATAAGACTGAGGTAGTACTTTGTACCATACTAAGTAAACCAAGGAAACTTTCCCTCAAATCAAAAATTTGATGACTCTTAAAGTAAGGCATGAATTATAATTAACAAATTACAAAGTACTATTTAATGACAGAAAATTTCTTACTATTATCATACCTACATAATAAGGCATGAATAATGCATGGCCTTTTGGAGTATGCTTCTTAACTCAGATTTAGTGAACTGATACAAATATTCAAGTTTGATCTTGAAATGGGGAAGAGACAAAGACAGTAAAAATTAAGAAAGAGACAATTCCACTCACTTAAAAATGATTTATTCAAAACTATAAACATTTAATGCCTACTATGTATAAGACACTCTCTGAAGTTCTGGTAATAGATTTAAAGATAATTAAAATATACTCAAGGAATCTGTGATATAGAAGTCAATACACACATTTATACACATAGCTAATCTCTAATGAGAGCAAACAATTAATATATGCACCTAACCAAATGGACAAGACATAACTATAATTCTGTAAAAATTAAATAATGATTTACAAAACTCATAAGTTATAAGTGTACTAAGTTTGGCAATGCATAATATTTACAGTGTCCAAAAATAGTCCACAGTATTTCAGACATTTATCTCATCTAAAAATATTTCTTAGATTAGCTTTGAAATAGAATTGGAAGATATTTTAATTGTTGTGGTTGCTTGTTCTGCTGATACTGCTTAAATTAACTTATTTTCTTTCAATCAAAAGCAGTGGATAGAACACGTTTTTTTCTAAAATTGCATTCATTTATTTCCAGGTATAATTTGGGAGAGTGAGCCCTCAGGATCGAGAGAGGAAATTGTTAATATTATTTATTATATCCTTAGGGCCATATATACACAGGGCAGAAGATAACTAATTATGCCAAAGAAAGGTTCTTCCCTATGGACTTGACACAATAATGGAGCCTCTGATTTCTTTCGAAAAGTAACTGGCTGAAGAGGTTTAGTAGAAGCCATTTTTATTAGAAGGTCTGAAGGAATTACAATGTTTTGGACAAGGAACACAAAGAAAACTGAAACTAAGTTTTGTATATTTGAATTTAAAGTCAGCTTTAACAGGTAAAGTAGGGTACAGTAGTGGAAAGTCGATAATACACAAAAGTGTTTCTGTATATTTGCAGGAAAAAACCTGGAGAAATTGTAATAGGATGTAAAAGCATGTATATAATTTAGAATTAATAGAAAAAAAAAAACTCAGTGCCTTAAAGAAGGAGCTAATTTCATTTATATCATGTAGGATAAACCAATAGAATTTTTAATAATAATACCTTCAGTACAGTGAATTAGTCTCAGGATAACCACTTAAATATTTAGCTAGTTCATTTTAAAATAGAAAGTGTAGTACTTTACTTACTATATATAGCTTAGAGATTGCACATAAAGATGAAGGACTATGATATTAAATCTAGAAACACATGTCTTTATATTTGGGGGCAACCTAAATACATATGTATGTCGACAATGTGTGTATGACTATGATTATTTATTAACCATCACTATGAAAATGTAAAATGTAGTGAAAGTATTTTTATAACTTAACTGAATCACTATGAGATTTTTGTTTTGTTTTGTTTTGTTTTTTCAAGACATGCTCTTCCTGTGTCATCCAGGCTGGAGGGCAGTGGTGCAATCACGGCTCACTGCAGCCTTGAACTCCCAGGCTCAAACGATCCTCCCACCTTAGCCTCCTGAGTAGCTAGGACTACAGGCACGCATCACCATGCCCCACGCCACCACGCCCCATGCCACCACGGTTACCACACCACACTAATTTTTGTATTTTTTGTAGAGATGGGATTTTGTTAGGTGCGCCCAGGCTGATCTTGGGCTCAAGTCTACATCCTCTTACAGTGCTGGGATTACTGGTGTGACCCACTGTGCCTGACCACCTCTATGAACTCTTATATATACTATATGACTTATGCTATTTTCCTTTGTCTATATTCACACTTTATGTATATTTTCCTTTCTTTGTTCACAAAGAATATAGAAATGACAATATGTATTAAGTAGGTCCCATTTCTTCATTCCATTGTGTTTGATTTTTTAGTATCATTGGTAACTTTTTTTTTGTCAGAACATGTTTGTGTATACAAGAGTTGATCATTTAAAGCTACTTTCATTATAATCTTCTAAAGTACTCAGGAGATAATCAGGAAAAACATACAGATAAATATATAGACATATTTTTAAAATCAAAGTGACATTATAATGTTCTCTTATTGTATCATTGAATGGGACTTTCCTTTCTTTCTTTCTCTCTCCCTCTCTCTGTCTCTCCTTCTTCCTTCCTTCCTGGCTTCTTTCCTTTCTTGCTTCCTTTCTTTCTTCCTTCTTTGGATATTGCTGTGAACACAGCGTATAGCCAAAGTAAAATCCTCTCTGCTCATATCATGTGGTTATGCACATAATAAGCTAATACTATGGACATGCAATCTACTATTTGAAAATAGTTCATTCCAGACTAATCTCACTTTATTCACGACTGTTATAGCTTGACGTGTGAACGTCCCAAAACTTCATATGTTGAATTATATTCCAAAACGTCAGAATTTCACTGTCTTTGGACATATGGCCTTTAAAGAGGTAATTAATTTAAAATCTTGTCTCTAGAATAGACCCTAATCCAATATGATTTATTAGAAGAGGCAATTAGGATACACACAGCACAGTGGGTCAACCTATGTGAGGACACAGCTAGACAGTGACCATCCTCAAGCCAAGAAAAGGGGCCACAGAGGAAATTAACTTGCCAATGCCAACACCTTGATCTTAAACTTCCAGGCTTCCATAATTGTGAGGAAGTATTTTTATGTTGTTTAAACTACCCAATCTGTGGTATTTTGTTACGGCAGACTTAGTAAACTAAAACAACAACTTAGATGCTTGTGCACTTAAAGGTCGGAACTTTAATATGCTTTCTTTTTGTTCATTCGCTCTCATTTTTGTGTCTACATTCTCTTAGGTTAACTTTTTCAAATGTATGACTTTCAGTACAGTTTTATTGCTGCTGATGCTCACCAAACCTTAGTCTCTAATAATTTAGACTCGTATAAAACTGATTAGTGGATATATAATTTATTTTTCCATGGGTTTCACAAACTCAGTATGTCCCAAATGAATTCTTCATTTATTCTACAATTCTGTTCACGTGCTCACATATTTTCTATAGCAGTAAGTGGTGGGATACTCTAGTAAGTAGACCAAATATGGGAATCTATAATTTCTGTGTCAAGTGCATAGTCTGTTAATTACTATAATGTGATCTTGTCTGGTTGGACAAGTCCTCCAATTACAATTGTCTCCCATTATTTTATAGTTAGTCTTGAAACTTAACTTATAAATAAAAGAATTAGTTTTTCAAGTTTAATGTAAACAAGAAACCAATACTAAACTAAACAAGCACCAAACAAATAAAAACGATTATAATATTTATTAGGATTGCCTGGAATGTAAACATAAATATGAGTATAATTAATATCTAAATGATACTGAGACTTCATAGCCATGAAATTTTTATATATTTTAAGTTATTCACATGATATTTTCTTTCAGTATAGTTCTATATTTCTCTGGATACCTTTCTTAAATTTATTATTGAATTTATGCCTGTGTATTTTATATTTTTATTAAAATTGTAAGTGACATCCTCTATTAAGATATATTTTCTAAATGACTATTGCTGGTTTATATAAATGCAATTTATTTTTGCATTTAATTTATATTTAATGTAGGTGTTTTGAGTTTTCTGTGTAGGAGATAATATAAACTACCAATATTCACAGTTTTTTTATTAAACACTTTATACCCATTATCGATTTTTCATTATGTATTTTACAATATCTTTTATTACAAAGTTGCTGTAATCTTTTCTATTGGTCAAGTTTTAATGAAATTCTTTCAGTATTTTACTGTGATGTTTACTGAAGGTTTTTGTAAATACCCTCCATTATGTTAAATAAGTTTTCTTCTCTCTCTGATATGTTGTAAGAATTTTTATTATGAAAGAATTTTAATTTTTTCAAAGTTATTTTCTGCTACCAACACAACATTATGCTATTACTTTTCCTTAATTATTAACATGGTGAATATATTTTATTAATTCTGTAATATCAAACTTTACATGCTTAGAAGTAATGTAAAACAGGATGACTGATTTATTGATAATAGGTTAACTGCTTTTTTTTTTAACTTGATTATTTAAGTACTTTTAAAATCATTTGTTAAACTCAAGAGAAACGTATCAAGATTACAGTGTTCTCATAATTATTTAAAGACTAGTAGCCCTCTTAAATTCTCTGGAAAATTACTATACAATTCTAATATATATTTGTGAAACTGCTTCTCATCTTGAAGCAATAAAACATTTGAGAAAAACACTGGAATCAAGCTCTATCATCTCCAATTAGAATATTTGTAGTTTTAGGAACAATTTTTCTGCCTCAGTTTTCTCATCTACAAAATAAGGATAAAATGTTATCTATATACATGGTTGTTTTGAGAATAAAATAAACATAATGTACTATAATAGTATATTTTATAACCATACATAAATAATAAATGAAATGCTATTACTACAAATAATTATCTTGTGTAATTAAGTTCTGGTGTATTTCAGTTAAAACTACTAAACAAACATTTAAAAATGAAGATAGACTTTTCTAATGATATTACTCTTCTATCATCTTTTCCATTTAAATAGGCATATATTAGAAATATTAATTTTCAGAAACTAGACAATCATGGAAAAAATTATACTGTGTGTATGTGTATAATATTTGTATGTCCGTAGAACTGTGGACTAATTAAAGCTTTTATGGTTACACGGATTCTCTTACTAGATGATTAATTTCTTAATATTCTTTAAAATTTTCTTTCTTTTGTAACAAACATTATATATATTTTAAAATATTATTGTGGTTTCACGTCACGAATGATAGTAAACAGCTGAACTATCTCATTTGATATTAAAAAATTAGGATTGTGAACCGATAATTAATTCCACGAAGTTACAACAATAAATTTTGTAAGTCTGTATATTCATGAACTCCAGAATAAAATATGAAACTACACAAGGAAAACATTAATTGAAAGCAAAGTAGCAAGATGTTATCAACATTTTTTGCTCGTTATCTACCTCACCACATTGCCAATACAAACACAATTTTTGAAGACCTTTATAGAAATTGATCCAAATACTTTTTGTATGTACGCAGAGTATTCCTAAATAAATAGAGCAGAAGCTTCTCCATTCCTTGAAATGATAAGTTAAAAGAAAAATCATCTCGACCGGGCTCGGTGGCTCAAGCCTGTAATCCAAGCACTTTGGGAGGCCGAGACGGGTGGATCACGAGGTCAGGAGATCTAGACCATCCTGGCTAACACGGTGAAACCCCGTCTCTACTAAAAACACAAAAAAATTAGCTGGGCGTGGTGGCGGGCGCCTGTAGTCCCAGCTACTCCGGAGGCTGCGGCAGGAGAATGGCGTGAACCTGGAAGGCGGAGCTTGCAGTGAACCGAGATTGCTCTACTGCACTCCAGCCTGGGCGACAGAGCAAGATTCTGTCGCAAAAAAGAAAAAGAAAAATCACCTCATGTTTTATGTTGCCTGGGGCTAACCACAAGGTATATAACCATTTCTGACAACCCAAATTTTTAATTTTTTTCTATGTAGGAAAACACAAGAAAAATGATATTTAATATTTCTCCAAAATTTTATGCTCACTATTGCACCCAAACCAAAAATGTGTAACCCAAAACCTGCAACTTAAATACAAAATAAATTTGCAATGAAAATGAAAATATAGTCTTAAGTTTATTTCTAGAGCTATGACTTTAATTCAGTTCATAAAGCATTTACTGAGCAATTCTACATATGGTATTTTAGGAACTAGAAACAAAAATATGAAAAAAATCTGTTGTCAAGTCTTCTGTAACAGAGTGACATTCAGATAGGTAAATAAAATGCTCGATTACACAAAAATAATAGAACTGTGTACTGCACAGTAGTACTGAGAAAAACCGGGTCCATCCTGGTGAAAGATGTCATGCAGAAGAGGTAAGGATTAAAAATTAGGACAGCCATGTGATTTACTGTTCAAATCAGGATGACTTTTTTTTTTTTTTTTTTTTTTTTTTTTTTTTTTTTAGGGTAGATGAACATTAAAATAATTACAGTTATATTACTTTATAAGCATGTATTTAAACACCAATAAATTAACTCTATTAAGCAAAATCGTCCATTTCAAAAACTGTTTCCACACAAGAAATTTGGTCATAAAATAACGTATTTATACACATATTATATATTCATGTATATATATGTGCCTTATGGACAATTAAAATAATATTAATATTGATTTTCTGAATATTAAAAGTAACATAAGATAGTTATTCTTGGTACATATTCATACATTTGTTTTCAGCTTCTTAGACAAATTTCTTCCTAAAATCATTTTTATATTTTGTACCAGCATTATCATAAAATGTGTATTTTTCATTCAATATAGGTTTATAATTTTGTTGTTTCCATAACCTTACCTCAATGTTCTTCTAAGTTGCATTGCATGATTAATATTTTTTAAATTGTTTTCATTTTCAACTTTACTCATGGACCATTATAGCTTTGAGAAAATACTTTTTGTCTCTTAGGTGTTCAGGTACTGATAAATTCAGAAAAATTTCTACTAGATGGAGGATATTCTCAATTCTAATTGTCATATAGAAGTGTATAACTACTTTGGCCTAAATATTTAAATGGTTACTGAGTTTTTCATTTGTTTGATGAAACATATTGTATGAGCATTTTGCATGAACTATGCGTATGAAACGTATTGTATGAGCGTTCGTTTTATGAAACATATTGTAAGCCAAAACTCATCACATAAGTTCTTTATTTATCATTTTTTGAACGTTTACCAAAAGTAAATGCTACAAAATTACAGGTCCTTTCAATTTCATTTTATAATTTTATAGAATACAAATTTCCAATTAAAAATAGAAACTTACTTAAAAGATTAATTCAATGTTAGTTGTAGTTGTTTATATTAAGTCTTTGGAATCTCATATTTTAATGGTTTGCAGTTACCAGCTTGCTATTATAAGGAAAATTATGAAGACCTCATATTGACAAACTTTGCTTTCAATGATAAAAGTTTTCAAATCTGAAATATTTTTGTGCTCTATCCATTCAACAACTTGAGGGATTTCTAGCCGATTTTTAACAAGATCTAACCAAAATATAAACACAATTACTTTACATTTTAAATACAGTTGCAGGTAAAGTTGCTAGATTTAGGAGGAAAAATCTACACAGTTAAATTTCAACTTCTTATAAAATGATTTTTTTTTTTTTTTTTTTTTACTAACAGTATGACCTGTATAATATTTGGCTTGTAAGTAGAGTAAAAAGCATTTTTTAATCTAAAATTGAGATTTAACCATGCCTCCTACAGTTTATTTGGTAACCCCAATGTAGGACACATTGGTTGATTTAAATATTAATTCTTTAAATTAGAAATCCATTCTAAGATAGACAGAAAATATAGTGCATATTGCCACGCTAAGTTATTTCTTAAAATATATTTAATACCAGCTTCATCACAGAACTTTTGTATTTTCATTTCTTCAAATTAGGAATCCAAAAAAGTAGACCTACATACCAAATCTGGCACACCACCTGTTTTAGTGTAGCCCATGAGCTAAAAATGGATTTTACATTTTAAAATCATTTGAAATGGAAAAAAAAAAATTTCGTGACATTTACAATTATATAAAGTTTAAAATCAGTGTATGCAAATATGTTTTTATTGAAATATATCCATGCTCATTCATTTATGTATTTTTGCTTTCTACAGAAAAAGTTGGCCAACTCTGCTCTAAAATATGTATCTGTGTGTGTGTGGTGTACATATGCATATGTGGATTTTGAAAACCACAGTTTCTATTTCAGATGACAGGATATTTCACCTCACTATTAAGCTATCTTGTTTCTTATTATGATTTTTATTTACCACAACATGATTTCCGGCCAAATTTTACCAGTGTATCATCACTTTAACCCAAATGTCCCTTCTTTCAAATTAAACTTTACTGAATTTGAAACAACCATAAAATTAATGTCAAACATTTTCTTTGATATAAAAAAGCTAAAACTTCCTACCACTCTACTTAAATTGATGATTTGAATGAAAAAGATTAATGGAATTAATAAATACTGTTTGTGAGTCATGTAATTATAGTGATATAAAAGTAGAGATATTAAATTATTTGTGAAATTCCGCTTTAAACAGAACCAAAACATTAAAGATGAGCAGCACCTCTTAGCATGTGCCTGAAATCAGGATATAAAATATGAGTATAATCTATTTCAAAGTCTTTTTTTTTTTTTTTTTTTTGAGATGGAGTCTTGCTCTGTTGCCCAGGCTGGAGTGCAGTGGTGCCATCTCAGTTCCCTGCAAGCGCCACCTCCCGAGTTCATGCCATTCTGCTGCCTCAACCTCTCGAGCAGCTGGGACTACAAGCGCCCGCCACCACGCCCAGCTATTATTTTACGTATTTTTGGTAGAGACGGGGTTGCATCGTGTTAGCCAATAGGGTCTCAATTTCCTGACCTCCTGATCCGCCCGTCTCGGCCTCCCAAAGTGCTGGGATTACAGGCACGAGCCACCGCGTCCTGCCCAGTTTCCTTTTTTAAAAAAGTCTTATGTCAATGAATAATACATTATTACACCATGGGCTGCATATATTTTTGTTATTGGTACAATTATATTGTCAAATAAAAATAAATCCAGATTACATAATGTGGCACTTCATATAGAAAGAAGATTCTCATAAGAACACTTCTAACTCAGGAACTGTAAGTATATCAGAATCAAACCGGCAAAGGTTTTCCTGTAACCAGAGGGGTAAGAAGTGAGAAAGAGGATATTGGAAAGATGATGGTGCGTATACAGACTGAACAATTGGCAACCTTCAGCAAGAATGTGTTCTACTCTGGTTAGTAGATTCTGGGGATGAGCTAAGAGGGCACATTCCTTATTTTACTGCTTGCTCAGGCTTGGGGGCAACCTGAAGTTCAAGATCTATAAGCAGGAAAGAAGCCTACTAAAGTTTGGTCAAGACAAAGTAAAAATGGAGATAACTTGATAAATATCAAACTTGAATAAATAATTTTAAAATAAATGCTAATAGTTCATCAGTAGATCTGTAATCACTGCTTTTCATTGTGATGAGATGTTTCACACCAATGGTTGATGGCAAATTTTGACATGCTTTCTGAGAAAATTATTTATTCTTCATCAATTTTCTTTAGACATGATATTCATAAATGTTGGAAAAGAAACATTAAAACTGTCCAAACACTAATAATTATTATATAGACATATTAAAATAATCTACTGATAAAATATGTATTTCTTTTCTTTTGTAAAAGAATTCTCAAAGATTAGCCCATAGTCAGAAACTAAACCTGGATTCTTAGATTCTAGATCAATGATAGAAAGATGAAAATATAAGACAAACTACTTATATAATTTTAAATATCATATATCCATATTAACTGTAGGATGCAGTATTGCTAAGGTATTAACATTTCTCCAGTTTGATCTATAGATATCAAGACACTTACAATCAAAATCTTCATAATGTTTTTACAGATATTAACAAGCAGAGTTTAACGTTTATATGAAAAGTCACTAGAATAACCAAGATAATTTTCAGTTTGAAGAACAAAGTTGAAGGATTCACATAAATCAATTTAAAAATTATCATAATGATAGAATAATAAAAACAGTGTGGTATTGGCAAACGACAAAAATATTCATGGAAAGAAAGGACAGTTTAATAGATACTGAGGATTACTAGAGGGGACAAGTGGGGGAGGCAAGGGTTGAAAAACTGTACTGGGTAATCGATTTTACCCCAAACCTCAGCATCACACAATATACCCATATAACCAACTTGCACATGTGCTCCCTGAATCTAAAATAAAAGTTGAAAAAGAAAAAAAAGAAGAACTCAAAAATAGATACAAAGATATAGGCAACTGATTTTTGATAAAAGCTCAAAGTCAGTTTCATGAAGAAAGGATTGTCTTTGCAATAAATTTTGTTGGAACAAGTGGATGTCCATATGCAAAAATTATCAATCTCAACATGTATCTCACAACTTGTATAAAACTTGTTTGCATAGAGTATATGTATTTGTTTGCTGAGGTTGCCTTAACCAAATACCATGAGTTAGGTGGCTTCAACAACAGAAATTTATTTTCTTACATTTCTGAAAGTCCACAATTAAAGTGTCGACAGACCTGGTTTCTTCTGAGTCTTCTCTCCTTTACTTGCAGATAGACCCCCTCTAGCTGCCTTCTCACATGGTCGTGCCTCTGTGCATGCACATCCCTGGTGTCTCTTGTGTGTCCAAATTTCTATTTTCCATATGGATACCAGCCAGATTAGATTAGGGTCCACCGTAAGAGCCTCATTTTAACCAATTACTTGTTTAAAGTCCTTATCTCCAAATGCATTCCATTCGGATGTATGGGAGATTAGGGCTTCAACATATGATTTTGGGGGGACACAGTTAATTCATAACAAAACATAACATATATCTTAGATCTACATGCAGAATATACAATGTTTATATTTCAAGAAGAAAATAAACATAACTATATACACGACATTGGTTTTAGTGATGAGTTTTTATATATGACACTAAAAGTACCATCCAAGAGAAAGAGAAAAAAAAATTGAATGAATTGGAATTGAAGAAAAAAAAAAAAAAAAAAAAACCACTCTGCAAAACATATTGGGAAAGAACTTCAAAGACAAGCCTCAAATGGGAAGAAAACATTTGCAAGTCCCACGTCTGATAAAAAATTTGTATCCAGAATTTTTAGAGAGCTCTTAAATACATCCATAAGACGTACAACAACCCAATTAATAAATGAAAAAAAAAAAAAAAAGATGTGAACAGGCAGTTAGTAAAAGAAGTCATATGGATGGCAAATAAGATTGTGAAAAAATGATAAAGATTATTATTATTAGTCATTAGAGAAAAGCAAATTAAAACACGTGAGACACCACTATACAAATACCATAATCATAGGGATAGAAAATATATCTGTATCTGTCAGGAGTTGGAGAAGGGTCAAGGAATTCACTGCCAGGGGCTGTAGAGAGGAAGTTTTACAGTGATTGAATGGTTCTGTGTAGTGCTGCGAGGGTGGTAGAGTAAGCATTTACCAAAACCCATAAATCTCGATAACACAAGTAATGAATTTAATGCTTTGCAAATTTTTTTAAAAATCTGCCAATATTTTGGAGTATCTCAAGGTGAAATGAAGACTGTAGCAAATAAATCTAACTATAGTACAAATGTGGTTGAAAAGTGGTTCCCAGGAGTTAAGATAAAAGATGCTACACTAAGTAACTCTGGGAAACAGGGTTTTCATTGGATGCTCTAGGGCTAATTTATTTTTAATTATACATAAACAGAAATGTCTTTTCCATAGTAACATTTTAGTAATGCAGCGTTCTTGTTTACTATTACCTCACCCTCTTTGTCTTCATTTTGGATTACTTATCTCTTGCTGTCTATATAGTAAGATGAATCTGGTGCAAAATTTACTTTGAAAAGCAAAGATACCTTCTTTTGGATTGCTAAAATCAAAGTAAAATAGAACTCAAAGGCAAACAGAAGGCAAAAGAGGTTCATTCGTCCCCAGCCCAAAATAGTTTTCAGGTTAAGTGAATATTCAGGAAATATGGTACCAAAGCCGAAAATACAAATCGTGATTTTATTTAGATAAGCACATTTTTTTATTTGTATATGTAAGTACAGATTATTACAATATTTAGATATGTCTTTCTATACATTCTGATAATTTACTATTACATATTTATAAATTTAAAAATTATTGTACATACAAATAATATATAAATAAATCCTTCAGTATCCTTTAGGCATATATTTATACTGAACCATAATCTACTGGTTTATGAAGATTTACAGTTTTTAATCATGATGAGAGATGACAGAGAGTGAATGTCAAGTTAAATCATGAGGTAATTTTTGACTTCCTAATTTTGCCATTGACTTGCATTCATTTAGCCCTCAGCTTTCAGTAATAGTCCCAAACAAAGATTCTAGTTCTATTGCAATTTTGTCACCAAGATAGATTTCTTGAAAATATTTCAAACAGAAAGAACAGTAATACTCCTTTTAGATGTGGCTTCTATTTCTGTGACAGCTGAAATCAATATTTTGGGTAAATTTTGTTTCTGTTGTTTTTGCTTCATGGTGATACAATGTCAAATAATTAAAATTGACTAGGAAAGTAAGACAGTTACTTGTAAGTTCGATCAAAAAATACAACTGCTCCAAAAATCACATTATGGCAGTATTTAAGACATACAGACTCAGCTCACTACGGCAACTTAAAAACATAGCAGCAATCCCTAACTTGTAGGTTAATGATTGTATTAGAATTCCTCCAGGCAGAGAAAAAATAAGTGCTTTTGAAAGAACGATGCACAATTTGTCATGTACTGATACAGAAAAGGGACTTTGGAGAGTAAATGACCACACATTTAATTGGATTTTGTGATAGTACATAGGTAGCTTACAATAAACCATCAATACATGTTACCTGGCATGAAAGTAACTCAAGGAAGTATTAATAGCAGCATTAAAGGGGAAGGCAGAATACATGAAAAATCGATGAATTCAAGGCAAATCAGAATTAAAGCCAGGGGAAAGCAATTCCACTCTGTATCAGTAGGGCATAAGAAAAAAAAAAAAAAAGATTATTCAGGAGATTCACTGAAAAGGCAAACAAAACAGATATCATTGAGCAGCTGAGGACTAGAGAACAAGTACTGAAATTTACTTCACTCACTTTAATGGGAGAAATTCTGTTTTATGTTATATGTTTGCCTTTATAAAAATAGAATTGAAACAAAAAGTGAGTATGTTACAAAAAATCCTTACAAGTGTTTAAAAAAGTGGTTAGCCAGTAGCTAATACTTTGATGATTTTTTACCTTTAATAAGGGGGATTCCAGAGAAAATAAGGTAAAAATCACCAAAATTAATGTATAATGCATACAGTTCTGACTTCTAAAGTGCTTAAAAGCGTTAAAAACATCTACAATTTTACAATCTTTAAAAACATTTTCCTTCAAATAACTCTTTAGAGCACCACAGCATTGAAGAAGTGAATATTTTCCAAACATGAAAGTCCTTTCTGTATCAATTAAAATTCAACAATATTATATTATTGAGCATAACCTATTGAAAACGTTATAGGTAAAAATGAAGTCACTCTCAGTTCATGCAATGATTGATACAAAAAGGGAAAATAGCTTAAAATGGGTATTTATTTTCTTAAAAGGCTGAAATATATAGAAGATATATTTAAAAGAAATAAGCATCAGGAAACAAACTAAACTCTATGATAGATAATATTTACTAAGACTTCACTCTGTTACAAGCATTGCAACAACAATTTTATATATAATATCATGTTTAACCCACAATAATATTATTAGAGAAATAAAATTATTGCTGAAAATACATACCTAAGGAGATAAAACAACAAAACTGTGGAGTGATTGTCCCAGTCCTGGAGTTTCTAAATGCAATGCTTGGACACAAACTTAACTCATCTGTTTCTATAGTCCGTTCTTAACTAATATAATCTATTCTCATTTTTAATACACAATGTTTTTGGAAATCTTGTATTCTCTACGTATGCAGAAATACACAAATTATACATATATGATATATATCAATTTCTATCAAAATGCCCATAATATTCATTAAAAATAGTTTTGAGGTAGGTAAAAGTAACTTTAATAGATTAATTTATCCTAAATTAAGTATATCTTATAAGAAAAATAATTGTAATAGCTGAAAATAATATTGACTTATGCATGTATAATCAAATAAAAATGCTTAGAATAAACATATTGTTTACAATGTCCTTGGTGAAATATTATAACTTTAACATGAACTCCCAAGGAAAGGCAGAGCAAGGTCCACATTATTTAATGTTCAACTCGGTGCATAAAGTCAAGGAATGCACTCTTGGACACAGCTCCAAGTTCTCATTAAAAAGAAAGGCCGGGGCGGGGGGCGGGGGTGGAGCAAGATGGCCAAATAGGAACAGCTCCAGTTGCCAGCTCCCAGCGTGAGCGACACAGAAGACAGGTGATTTCTGCATTTTCAACTGAGGTACTGGGTTTATTTCACTAGGGAGTGCCAGACAATCGGTACTTGTCAGCTGCTGCAGCCTGACCAGTGAGAGCTGAAGAAGAGCGAGGCATCGCCTCACCTGGGAAGCGCAAGGGGGAAGGGATTCCCTTTTCCTAGCCAGGGGAACTGAGACACACAATGCCTGGAAAATCAGGTAACTCCCACCCCAATACTGCGCTTTAAGTAAACAGGCACACCAGGAGATTATATCCCACACCTGGCCGGGAGGGTCCCACGCCTGCGGAGCCTTCCTCAGTGCTAGCACAGCAGTCTGCGATCTAACTTCAAGGCAGCAGCGAAGCTGGGGGAGGGGCGCCCGCCATTGCTGAGGCTTAAGTAGGTAAACAAAACCCTGGGAAGATGGAACTGGGTGGAGCTCACAGCAGCTCAAGGAGGCCTGCCAGTCTCTGTAGACTCCACCTCTGGGGACAGGGTATAGCTAAACAACAACAACCAAAAAAAAAAAAAAAAAAAAAGAAAGCAGCAGAAACCTCTACAGACGCAAACGACTCTGTCTGACAGCTTTGAAGAGAGCAGTGGATCTCCCAACACGGAGGGTGAGATCTGAGAACGGACAGACCGCCTGCTCAAGTGGGTCCCTGACCCCTGAGTAGCCTAACTGAGATCCTCCAGTAGGGGCAGACCGACACCCCACACCTCACACGGTGGAGTACACCCCTGAGAGGAAGCTTCCAAAGCAAGAATCAGACAGGTACACTAACTGTTTAGCAGTATTCTATCTTCTGCAGCCTCTGCTGCTGATACCCAGGCAAACAGGGTCTGGAGTGGACCTCAAACAATCTCCAACAGACCTACAGCTGAGGGTCCTGACTGTTAGAAGGAAAACTAACAAACAGGAAGGACACCCACACCAAAACCCCATCAGTATGTCACCATCACCAACGACTAGAGGCAGATAAAACCACAAAGATGGGGAAGAAGCAGGGCAGAAAAGCTGGAAATTCAAAAAATAAGAGCGCATCTCCCCCTCCAAAGGAACGCAGCTCATTGCCAGCAACGGATCAAAGGTGGACGGAGAATGACTTTGACGAGATGAGAGAAGAAGGCTTCAGACCATCAAACTTCTTAGAGTTAAAGAAGGAATTACATACCCAGCGCAAAGAAACTAAAAATCTTGAAAAAAGAGTGGAAGAATTGGTAACCAGAATAATTAATGCAGAGAAGGCCATAAACAAATAGACAGAGATGAAAACCATGACAGGAGAAATACCTGACAAATGCACAAGCTTCAGTAACCGACTCGATCAACTGGAAGAAAGAGTATCAGCGATTGAAGATCAAATGAATGAAATGAAGCGAGAAAAGAAGTCTAAAGAAAAAGAAGAAAAAGAAATGAACAAAGCCTGCAAGAAGTATGGGATTATGTAAAAAGACCAAATCTACGTCTGATTGGGGTGCCTGAAAGTGAGGGGGAAAATGGAACCAAGTTGGAAAACACTCTTCAGGATATCATCCGGGAGAACTTCCCCAATCTAGTAGGGCAGGCCAACATTCAAATTCAGGAAATACAGAGAACGTCACAAAGATACTCCTCAAGAAGAGCAACTCCAAGACACATAATTGCCAGATTCACCAAAGTTGAAATGAAGGAAAAAATCTTAAGGGCAGCCAGAGAGAAAGGTTGGGTTACCCACAAAGGGAAGCCCATCAGACTAACAGCAGATCTCTCAGTAGAAACTCTACAAGCCAGAAGAGAGTGGGGGCCAATATTCAACATTCGTAAAGAAAAGAATTTTAAACCCAGAATTTCATATCCAGCCAAACTAAGTTTCATCAGTGAAGGAGAAATAAAATCCTTTACAGATAAGCAAATGCTTAGAGATTTTGTCACCACCATGCCTGCCTTACAAGAGACCCCGAAGGAAGCACTAAACATGGAAAGGAACATCAGTACCAGCCATTGCAAAAACATGCCAAAATGTAAAGACCATCGAGGCTAGGAAGAAACTGCATCAACTAACGAGCAAAATAACCAGTTAATATCATAATGGCAGGATCAAGTTCACACATAACAATATTAACCTTAAATGTAAATGGACTAAATGCTCCAATTAAAAGACACAGACTGGCAAACTGGATAAAGAGTCAAGACCTATCAGTCTCCTGTATTCATGAGACACATCTCATATACAGAGACATACATAGGCTCAAAATAAAGGGATGGAGGAAGATCTACCAAGCAAATGGGGAGCATAAAAAAGCAGGGGTTGCAATCCTAGTCTCTGATAAAACAGACTTTAAGCCATCAAAGATCAAAAGAGACAAAGAAGACCATTACATAACGGTAAAGGGATCCATTCAACAGGAAGAGCTAACTATCCTAAATATATATGCAACCAATACAGGAGCACCCAGATTCATAAAGCAAGTCCTTGGAGACTTACAAAGAGACTTAGACTCCCATACAATAATAATGGGAGACTTCAACACCCCACTGTCAACATTAGACAGATCAATGAGACAGAAAGTTAACAAGGATATCCAGGAATTGAACTCATCTCTGCAGCAAGCAGACCTAATAGACATCTACAGAACTCTCCACCCCAAATCAACAGAATATATATTCTTCTCAGCACCGCATCACACTTATTCCAAAATTGACCACATAATGGGAAGCAAAGCACTCCTCAGCAAATGTACAAGAACAGAAATTATAACAAACTGTCTCTCAGACCACAGTGCAATCAAACTAGAACTCAGGACTAAGAAACTCAATCAAAACCGCTCAACTACATGGAAACTGAATAACCTGCTCCTGAATGACTACTGGGGTACATAACGAAATGAAGGCAGAAATAAAGATGTTCTTTGAAACCAATGAGAACAAAGATACAACATACCAGAATCCCTGGGACACATTTAAAGCAGTGTGTAGAGGGAAATTTATAGCACTAAATGCCCACAAGAGAAAGCCAGAAAGATCTAAAATTGACACTCTAACATCACAATTAAAAGAACTAGAGAAGCAAGAGCAAACACATTCAAAAGCTAGCAGAAGGCAAGAAATAACTAAGATCAGAGCAGAACTGAAGGAGATAGAGACACAAAAAACCCTCCAAAGAATCAATGAATCCAGGAGTTGGTTTTTTGAAAAGATCAACAAAATTGACAGACCACTAGCAAGACTAATAAAGAAGAAAAGAGAGAAGAATCAAATAGATGCAATAAAAAATGATAAAAGGGATATCACCACCCACCCCACAGAAATACAAACTACCATCAGAGAACACTATAAACACCTCTACCCAAATAAACTAGAAAATCTAGAAGAAATGGATAATTTCCTGGACACTTACACTCTTCCAAGACTAAACCAGGAAGAAACTGAATCCCTGAATAGACCAATAGTGGGCTCTGAAATTGAGGCAATAATTAATAGTCTACCAACCAAAAAAAGTCCAGGACCAGATGGATTCACAGCTGAATTCTACTGGAGGTACAAGGAGGAGCTGGTACCATTCCTTCTGAAACTATTCCAATCAATAGAAAAAGAGGGAATCCTCCCTAACTCATTTTATGAGGCCAACATCATCCTGATACCAAAGCCTGGCAGAGACACAACGAAAAAAGAGAATTTCAGACCAATGTTCCTGATGAACATCGATGCAAAAATCCTCAACAAAATACTGGCAATCCAGATCCAGCAGCACATCAAAAAGCTTATCCACCATGATCAAGTGGGCTTCATCTCTGGGATGCAAGGCTGGTTCAACATACGCAAATCAATAAAGGTAATCCAGCATATAAACAGAACCAAAGACAAAAACCACATGATTATCTCAATAGATGCAGAAAAGGCCTTTGACAATATTCAACAGCCCTTCATGCTAAAAACACTCAATAAATTCGGTATTGATGGAACGTATCTCAAAATAATAAGAGCTATTTATGACAAACCCACAGAAAATATCATACTGAATGGGCAAAAACTGGAAAAATTCCCTTTGAAAACTGGCACAAGACAGGGATGCCCTCTCTCACCACTCCTATTCAACATAGTGTTGGAAGTTCTGGCTAGGGCAATCAGGCAAGAGAAAGAAATCAAGGGTATTCAGTTAGGAAAAGAAGAAGTCAAATTGTCCCTGTTTGCAGATGACATGATTGTATATTTAGAAAACCCCATGGTCTCATCCCAAAATCTCCTTAAGCTGATAAGCAACTTCAGCAAAGTCTCAGGATACAAATTTAATGTGCAAAAATCACAAGCATTCTTATACACCAGTAACAGACAAGCAGAGAGCCAAATCAGGAATCAACTTCCATTCACAATTGCTTCAAAGAGAATAAAATACCTAGGAATCCAACTTACAAGGGATGTAAAGGACCTCTTCAAGGAGAACTACAAACCACTGCTCAGTGAAATCAAAGAGGACACAAACAAATGGAAGAATATACCATGCTCATGGATAGGAAGAATCAATATCGAGAAAATGGCCATACTGCCCAACGTAGTTTATAGATTCAATGCCATCCCCATCAAGCTACCAATGAGTTTCTTCACCGAATTGGAAAAAACTGCTTTAAAGTTCATATGGAACCAAAAAAGCATTTCCAAGACAATCCTACCTCAAAAGGACAAAGCTGGAGACATCACGATACTGACTTCAAACTATACTACAAGGCTACAGTAACCAAAACAGCATGGTACTGGTACCAAAACAGAGATATTGACCAATGGAACAGAACAGAGTCCTCAGAAATAATACCACACATCTACAGCCATCTGATCTTTGATAAACCTGAGAAAAACAAGAAATGGGGAAAAGATTCCCTATGTAATAAATGGTGCTGGGAAAATTGGCTAGCCATTAAGTAGAAAGCTGAAACTGGATCCTTTTCTTACTCCTTATACGAAAATTAATTCAAGATGGATTAAAGACTTAAATGTTAGACCTAATACCATAAAAACTCTAGAAGAAAACCTAGGTAATACCATTCAGGACATAGGCATGGGCAAGGACTTCATGTCTAAAACACCAAAAGCAACAGACACAAAAGCAAAAATTGACAAATGGGATATGATTAAACTAAAGAGCTTCTGCACAGCAAAAGAAACTACCATCAGAGTGAACAGGCAACCTACGGAATGGGAGAAAATTTTTGCAATCTACTCATCAGACAAAGGGCTAATATCCAGAACCTACAAAGAACTCAAACAAATTTACAAGAAAAAAACAAACAACCCCATCAAAAAGTGGGCAAAGGATATGAACAGACATTTCTCAAAAGAAGACATTCATACAGCCAACAGA